>NC_136518.1:59141824-59209324 GCF_053919585.1 Euprymna scolopes
ACCGCACATAAGGAGAACTTTTTCTTCAATTAGACAAAGAGTTTTATTGTAGATGTCCTCATTAAAATCTGCTTCTGGATTGTTAACTTCTTGCCTGTATCTGTGAAGAATGTCTTCAGATATTACATCACGAAAAGCCATCCAGATCTCAAGAGGATTTCTTGGCTCACAGGCTGTTAAAATTATCACAAATAGGCTTCGCAAATTTGAAGGTGATTGAGTGGCACTTGCCTCTCCTACTGCTTGATGCAAGTGATGGTCATTTTCTAGAAGGCCTCGAGCAAGGCACGCTGCTCTGTATGTTTCAAACACCTGACCATTGTATGCTCGCAAATTTTGAAATGAAGTTGGACCAGCAACCTCATTGAGCAACAGGCGTAAGAAATAACACTCCCCTGCTTTTGGACTAATCGTGTAGATTCTCCCAATGCATGGTGCCTTCCATACATCATCATTTTCAGTACCTTCAACTTGTACCCCACGCATTCTTCTCATCCATTTCTTTGTCGATTTGTTCCAAGTGTAAAACTCAGGGACTTCTACGTATTTGAGACCCCTTGCAAAGTCATCCTCATGGCAGAGTTGAAAAAATGCTGTCAAAGTTGTGGCAGGCGGTGGACCTTGGGCTCGTTCCAGAGCAGTATCAGCTGAGAACATGACACGCTGCCCATTTTCAAGATGAACAGAAAGTTGTACAATTGGGGGGAAATGTTCATGGATGGGATGTTCCAATATCCTCCAGGCTGCCTCTGAACTGCCGACATACCTTGCATTCTGGAACTGCTGGATCTCATCCACAATGTGACTTTGTACTTGGCCTTGTTGGTTAGCTGCTCCATCAGTTCTTTGTAGTTCAAACACTGCTTGATCACATCCTTTATTCACATATTTGAGGACATATTTGATGCTTTGGATCGAGCTGCAAATTTCTACGTTAATGTGAGCGTTGAACTGCTGAAGGAGGACCTTGTTGTACGGAACAATCCACTGGTTTGTTATTTCTTGATTAACATACCGACCATTTCTCTTCATCCTTATTGTACCAGTCTGGCCTCCATCTTCTGGTTTTCTTCGCCTGTACTTGGGGTAAGAGTCTTGGCCTTGCTTGGTACACTGAAGAAATTCTTTTGGGTATTTTTTGGAACATTTGTTGTCAATCATACATGGACAATTTGGATTAAATGGTCCACAAGGTCCATGCACCATATGTGCCATCACTTTAGCATGAAGATCAGGATCTTCCTCTTTGTCAGGGATCTCTGCAGATATGCAGAGATCCATTTTTTCTGGTAGAAGTTTGTCCTCTGGGGCCTGCCAGGTGAGGATGTGTGCATGCGGCAGTCCTCTTTTTTGATATTCAATACTGTACAGGAAAGCCCTCAACCTGCCAAATCCTCCCTTTTTAATAAATTCAAGTAACTTTTTTAGCTTCTGCCTGAAAACCCTGGCAACAATATCTGGACGATCCTGAGGGTCTTGCCCTTGAAGACAATTTTCTGTAATTTCTGTCCACTTTGGATTTGTTGTGAACGTGATGAAGAGGTCGGCTCGGCCCATTCGCCGAACATATGCCATGGCATCACTTTGACGCTCAAACATGTATCGAGGGCCTCCTGTATAAGTTGCCGGAAGTACAACTCGTTGACCAAACTGTTCTGGATTCCCATCCTCCCTAAGAATTGAATCTCTCAAGTTGCTATAATTGTCAGCTCTCAGGGTCTGTTGCTCACGCCTCAGGAACTGTAAACGTTCTGTTTCAATCTTGCAGTACACATCCACCAGCCATTGTTGAAATAGCCTTCGGTACCAGAGAAAATAGTTTCCAGGCCGAGTCATTAAATGGTACGAATAAAATTGCTGTTGGGTAACTTTTCGCCCATTGGATGCCTTCATGTAGATGTTGTAAGATGGAGAACCATAGGGGTACATTAACGGGTACATTAAAGTATCGTAGAGGGGATGTAGTTCGGAGATCCATTTTAATGTATCATTTCTAAAACGCAAGACAATATCCCGGTTAGCTGTTGGTTCATTCTCCATTAATATTCCAATCTCATACGTTGTTGTTGGAGCATTGAATCGCCGTGGATGCTCTTCTTGCGGCCTTCGGTCTTCCCTTATGACAACTTTATGTTCTACCAAGTGTTCTTCTTCAATCCTCTCCTTTGTTGTTTTCAGCTGACAAATAAAGCTGTTGTTCTCATGTAAAAATTCAGTCAGACTTTGGAGAATGTCTCTATTGAGTCTACTGTCACGTCCCCGATTATGTAGTTCCTCTTCCAGACTATCCAAGAAGTAGACTTGAATAAACTTTGCTGTTTCATCTTCAGGTGGTAAAAGACTCCCAATCTGGTGGCAAACCTGGCCTCGAATTCTAAAAGAAGGATTCCACCCATGTACTGTCGCAATTTTGTGACCAAATGATGTCATTGCAAAACAATTGTTATAACTGCGTAGATTTTGCAGAAAATCTTTAGAGATGGGACCATTGCCGGAGAGCAAATCTTGAAGCAACTGAGGCAGTGGTGGAAAGCTATCAAGCACAACTTTGCCAGAAGAACAACAACAACCAGAAGTTTCTCCTTTAAATTTTACAGCTGAGCAATGTTGACATACTTTGTCCATTTTTCCTATATCAGCTGTAGTGAGAGAGTCATTTTTGTTGTAGAGCAATCCTTTTCTATTGCAGTGTTCTATTTCATGGTGTCTCAAAGCAGTCATTCGTTGTCTAGCTGCCTCGTTTTCTGTCAATTGCTGGGGCAAAGTCATACTCTCTCTCCATGCAGCCTCTCGTTGTTGCCCTTGGTATAGGCGAAAGCTTCGTTGGGTTTCCGATTCATTCTGATGTCGTTGAGCCACTCTCAACTCACCTTGTGTACGTCTACTTACCTCATATAATTCATTCGATCGTAATATTGTATTGCTTCTCTTTCCAGTGCATATCTTTGCCTTTCTTGAATTTCATCTTGTGATGAATTTAACCGCCTTACAGCATGTCTAGTTCTGTCAGCTTCACGTTGGGTTTCTCTTTCCAAATCTGACAGTCTTGCTCTCCTTTCTCTTTGACGTATCCTGTTAAGTTCTAGACGTCTTTCTCTATCTGAATTGTTTTCATTGGAGCGAATTGCAGCAACTCTTAGTCTATTAGCTTCCAATCTTTCCATTCTTTCTTCCTCACTTTCGTTTCTACTTCGTTTGGGTGGCATAATTTCGGTTTTAAACGGAATTGTTTAACGATATTAATGATTGTAAATTAATTAAGCGTAAAGGAAATGTATACTAACTGAAATGGACGAACTATAAATAATATTTCTGAATAGTACAATTATAAACAATTATATTGTACCTATTTACTATGCCTCCCCACGGGACAGAGTTAGACACCAGGGTCGTTTTTTAACGTGGAGAAAAGGTACAAAAATAAAAATTGTCTCAGTCGTGAAGGATTTCTCCTCCACCGAAAGAGAACAAGAAAATGAAGTGCAGCATCTGAAGAACAGATACTACACTTTGATCTTGACCAAAAGGAATGAATAAAAGTGACCTACGTGTGACTCATTACTTCCGGGTGTAAACGTCACAGTCTAAAAGTAATAATTAAAAAAAAAAGTAAATGTAAAATAAATGTAATACCAACTTAGATTAACTAAGTACCTATTTACTATGCCTCCCTACGGGACAGAGTTAGACACCAGGGTCGTTTTTTAACGTGGAGAAAAGGTACAAAAATAAAAATTGTCTCAGTCGTGAAGGATTTCTCCTCCACCGAAAGAGAACAAGAAATAGAAGTGCAGCATCTGAAGAACAGATGCTACACTTTGATCTTGACCAATTATATTGTAGCAAAAATGAATAAAAGCGACCCACTTGTGACTCATTACTTCCGGGTGTAAACGTCACAGTCTAAAAGTAATAATTAAAAAAAAAAAAGTAAATGTAAAATAAATGTAATACCAACTTAGGTTAACTAATATATGTAAACAATACAATTAAAACAGTTCTATTAAAACAAATAATTACTAAGATCTAGGTAATTGTTAGTCTCATTGTTATGGTTTTAAAGAAAAAAAATGTGTAAAAAAAGTTCTGCTTTTGTGAGTACGTGTATTTCTTTTAAATTACATAACCTTTTTATTTTATTATTTATATCTCTTTTAAATTTATATATTTTGTTAGTAAACTGGAAGAAATTCAGTTGAATAAAACCTTGTTCGTATTCTTTACGTTAAACTCATATTTTTATAAAAGGTTCATCCGGTTTAAAGAAAGCACTAAGTTTAAATAAGACTGGAAATAACTAATTCAATATATAAATAGAAAAATGAAATAAATATAAGCTTTAAGTCTTAAGATAGTAATAATCAAAATGTAATAAATTATTTGTAGTTCAAATCTATGATAAGACAGGCTTTCGAAATAGGCTCGACCAGAAAGATTAAATTGGAACGAAATTATAATCTCCGTGCCATTTTCAAAACAACCCCACAAAAGTAACGGTATCCTGCAGTTGGTTAAAATGACAACGTTGGTTGTAAGAAAAATGTAAAAGAAAATGCGCTTATCTGTTTATTTTGACCTGTTTTATTTAATTAAAAAAACATTGGCTATAACTGGAAGAGAGCGTTATGTTTTGGGGGTTGTTTAAAAAATAGAATGGAAATAAAGTTAGTTCCGTTTTAATTGTGTTTAATTGCGGCAAGCGCTAACAAAATCGAAAAATCACTGCTTACATTCGAAATGTTAACTTTTATAGGTTTACAGGTTTGCTGACAAGGCTGGGGGTGTTTAATACAATTATTTTACTAAATTGATTTTTTTCATTTAAAAATAAAATTATTTCTTTTTTAATAAAGTTTTATTTTAAAATATTTGTTTTTGTTTATTTATATAAAATTACGATAGTTGAATTGTATTCTTTCAATTATATTGGCAAGTAAAATATAAAAGATTAAAACGGAACGAAATTGAAATTTCCATTACATTTTCAATACAATCCCAAAACATAAAGCTTTGCTCGCCAATGAATTGTTTTGATAATATACGTAAAGTGAAATAAATCGAATATAAAATTAAATGAAAATATATTAAATAATTAAATGTTAAATAGATTTTGTAAATAGTACAGTTGAAATGATTAGAATATTTCCAATATGTAATAAGGTGGAGGTAATTAGTTAAAGAGATTTAATATAATGTGATATGCAAATGAGCATAAGTCATTCGATATGGGGGTGGTTTGTAGACTAGTATATAAAGAAATTAGGCATAGATTCTTATGTCTCCTATAACAGAAACATCCTAAAATGGGTTCTAATGTTTCTCTACCAGGAGAGATCTACCCTCTTACCTCCTTTATATTTCGTTGATGATGGAGAGCTGTACACACAGACAGAAACACACGAACCCTATTACTTTATAAAAAAATATATATATATATATATATATATATATATATATATATATGTCTGTTTGGTCAACTTTTTCTCGGAAACTACTGAATCGCTCTGACATGAATTTTTTATGGACGTTTGTTATGCAGCGCTTTAAGTATTATAGTATCTGTTAAATGCACGGTTATGAATTACTAGAAATTATTAAAATTAGTGACTACAATACCACATTTACTATAGATGTTTGGCATAATGCGCTCATTGCAAGTCAATAGACTATAAGCTTTGCTCGTTTTTTATGAGCTAAAAAAGTAGTATATATATATATATATATATATATATATATATATATATATATATATATATATATATATATATATAGTGACGGAGAGAGAGCTGTGAAATTCTGGTAGAAAATTATGTGGAAGGAAACAGGGAGAAAAAATTAAGAATAAAAGGAGATAAGAAAGAAGAAAGGTAGCAAACCCCTATCCCTGGTCTGTAGGACTCCCTTAAATCCTTCTACTCTAACTGCTCAAAGTTTGCAATTCCATTCCCTGTTTCCTGCTTCCCCCTTACTGTACCAACATGCAGAGCTTTAAATGTACTGTTAACAAACATCTCGCTGCTCACCTCCCTACATAGTGCCTCCGTAGGCAATGGTCCCAAGTGGAAATATGCCTTGTTTGGCGTGAATAAACGGTAAAAACGAAAGAAAAACAGAAAGAGAGTATGATAGAAAAGGAGGAGGAAGAAGAAGGAGAAAGAAAATAGTATAAAATAAGATTAAAAAGGTGGGGAAAACGATGTCATTTATAATAAGAAAAAAGGTTAAAGATAAAAGAAGGGGAAAAAAACAAATATGAAGGGATTAAGAAAATAATTAAAAAACTGAAGAAAACAAAAAGAGATAAGGATGAATGTAGCTTTTGTTCAAAGGAATTCGTCAAAAAATAATGGAAACGCAATGTGAGAATTTTGCGTATCAACCGCCCCCTCCTCCTGATTACCGTCTGTGTATTTGTCTGCGTGTCACACCCCTTCCCCTCTCTTAACAAGGTGTGGCTTTAGGAATATGATGATTGCTCCCACCCCACCCCAATACCTAACGCAAGTGAGGAGCTCCGTTGACATTAGCAGAGTTAAGACGTTTTTTTCAAAAAATGGCTAACTGAAATGCTGGTATTACAAAAAGAGAGAGAGAGAAAGCGAGAGAGAGAGAGAGGGAGAGAGAGAGAAAGAGAGAGAGAGACAGACAGACAGGCAGACGAATAGAAGCAATGACTGAACAAAAAAAGTCTTAATGTAAGAATAACGTACAACTCGTTTTTAAAATCTATTTAAAGTACAATGTACCAACTTTGGGGCAAAGAGCTTGTATTCTTTATTTATAACAAGTAGGACCCTTTTATCCTTCATCAGTTGTGTATTGCTGTTGTTCTTGAATATACTTGCATTCTACGAAGATCCGGCGCAAAGGCATATCAAACGATATTATTCTACGATCGTTACTCAATCTGAAACATATTTAGTGAATTACTCTGGTTTATATAGTTTCAGAATATACTTCGGTACAGGGGCTCATCTTAAAACCCCGGAACGACTGGAAAGATCAGATACTACATTTTGATCCTGGCTAAAATCCCTAGAAATTGGATTTCCGTTCAAATTTCACATTCTACACCAAATAAAAAAAAAACTACTCATTTTGCATGACACACTCAGAGAGAGAGAGAGAGAGAGAGAGAGAGAGAGAGAGAGAGAGAGAAAGAGAGAGAGAGAGAGAGAGAGAGAGAATGCATGAATTACAATATTATGTTTAAGCGTATTTTACGACCGGGCAACGCCGGGAAATGCCGGGCTGACAGATCGCATATATATATATATATATATATATATATATATATATATATATATATATATATATATATTATTATTATTATTATTATTATTATTATTATTATTATTATTGAAATTTAATCATCTTATGACACGTGTTTCGTCGTCTACGACTCGTAGACGATGAAACACGTGCCAGTGGATGATTAAATTTTAAAAATAATAATTATATGTATGCCGCTCCCCATTTAAGGGGGTAACAAATTGGTCAAAGGGAAAATTATTCCCAACTCGCATTTAGGTAAAAATGCAATTTCGTATGAATAAATGGATTCATTCAAAAGTATCGCTAACAAAAACAAATAAAAACATCTCTCTCTCTCTCTCTCTCTCTCTCTCTCTATATATATATATATATATATATATATATATATATATATATATATATATATATTATATATATTATATATATATAGATATGTATATATAAATATATATATTAATATATATGTGTGTGTGTGTGTGTGTGTGTGTGTGTGTGTGTGTGTGTGTGTGTGTGTGTGTGTGTGTGTGTGTGTGTAATGCATGCATTGCTGTTATTTTACTATATAGATATTAATAAAACTCCGGTGTTGATAAAATATTGCTCAATATGAAGCACAGCTGTACTATTATATAATTTTATTGATTTATACACACATTATTGGCCACATATTTTAATACATAATTCAGCTATGATTTCCTTCGGAATTCAGCTTTATCAAACCCCGAGTCAAGTTTCAAATGCATATACTCATATGAAAAATACACATATTAAAAATGCGCATATTAAAAATACACATATGAAAAATGCGCATATGAAAAATATATATATCTGTGTGTGAGCCTGTTTGTGTGTGTGTGTGCGTGTGCCCCTTTTGATCTATTCCAGTCTATACACTATATATATATATATATATATATATATATATATATATATATATATATATATATATATATATATATATATATATGTTATTTGTTTTTATTTTTGCGATACGTTTTGAATGAATTTAATTTTTAAAAGTGCATTTTTACCTAAATGCAAGTTGGGAATAATTTTCCCTTTAACCAATTTGGTACCCCCACATGGGGAGCGATATATATATACATATATTATTTTTTATTATTTTATTTTATTTATTATTTTTAAAAATATAATTATATTTAAATATATATATATATATGTGTGTGTGTGTGTGTATGTGTGTGTGTGTGTGCGTGTGTATTTACACATAATATAAAATAAAAATCTTAATATAGAAAATTTATTCAAATTTTAAAAAAAAACCTTTATAAACCTGAGAGGAAGGTATACAAAATATTAAGTATTTAATATTCGTACAAATAAAAGAAAGAAAACTTATTCCACAGAGTTTCAAAAATGCAATTGTTCTCATGAAAGGAAAGAGGTTTGTGAAATATACAATAGATTTTGCAGATTAATCGATGACAGGAAAATAATTCATCATATTTACAGCACAAAAGTCATTTAGCAGTTTTAGACAGTTTATATGAATTCAAAAGAGATGGAAATGGGAGAAAAATGATATGATAAAAATCCGATGGGATAGATGGTATAATCCAGAACAGGTGCAATACATATACCGTTTTATCTGTTTGATTACATATATTTCGGATGTTGGACCATGTTTACGATCAAACAGCCTCGTCAAACGTTGCAGAAATGGTTGCTAGTATTTGGAAACACTTCTTCCAAATACTAACAACCATTTATATATATATATATATATATATATATATATATATATATATATATATATATATATATATATATATATATATACATATATATATATATAATGTGTATATATATATATGTATATGTATATATATGTATATATATATGTAAATATATATGTATATATATGCATATATATGTATATATACGTATGTGTATATATATATATATTTATATATATAAATATATATATAAATATATATATATATACATATACGTATACATACATATATATATGCATATATATACACATATATATTTACATATATATACATATATATGGATGACTATTTAAAAAAAAACTGATTACATATCATGATAGATGATGTATAGAGGGTCAGGAATGGGTATGTTTGATCTGGCAGAATGGTGGTTCATAAAAATTTTTGTGTCTGCGTTCGCGCCTGGTCCACAGAGTATGGAAATAAAAAATGAAAAAAAAACGTTTACTAGGGTTTTTGATATAGATGTACATAAGAATACTTTGATAAATATGTTTTAACTTAAATAAGGATGGGATAATAAAATTGTGGGGTCTGTGTTCGATCCTGGCCTCCATAGAATGGAAATAGGCACAAACTTTAATAAAGACTTTTCATATCTATCTGCGTAAGTATACTTTGATAATTATGTTTCAGTTTGAAGAAATATGATATAATAAAATTATGGGGTGTTCGTTCGCGCCTGACCTCCATAGATTGGAAATATGTCACAAAATTTAACAAGGTTTTTTAATATAGATCCACAGAATATTGTGATAAGTGTTTCAGTGTGAACAGGTATGGTATAATAAATTATGGGGTTTATCTATTTTATTTTTATTTTCATCATATTTTGCTTTGGTTTTGATATCCCCAAATTCGAAGCTATCTGTTTACAACACTTCCTTTTCATAACCTATCGTACTTTCATAAATCAAAGTCCATTTTCTGTAGGCTGTTTTTGAACCCAGTCAACGACAGGTACTTTTGCTAGTATATATATATATATATATATATATATATATATATATATATATATATATATATATATATATATATATATATATATATATATATATATATATATATATAAATAAATAATAAGTTAGACAGATCGACAGAGAGAAAGATGAACTGAACCATATAAATAGATTAACAGGAAACTATTTCGAAATCAGATGAATCGATGGCGAAGTTAATAGTAACGACAATTAAATAAAAAGATTTTTTTTTTAAATACGAACAAAAGATTAAAAAAAATAATTGCGAAATCGTAACATGAAAAGATAAAAATAAAAAAATTAAACAAAATGTGATTTGAAGGAATGAAAAACGAAGAAAGGTAACTTTTTTTAAGAAAAGAAAAATCCACAACGACAAACATAGCTTCCACATTGGGAGACGTTCGCTTGTTGGGTTTATATAACGTGGCAAAAAAGATGCAATGTAGAAAGAAAGAATTAAAAAAGATGTTGACGTGGGCGTTGAATGAAAGGCAGACTCTTAAGCCAGGACCACCCAACCTTTAACCGTAACCCACCCTTTCCGGTGGGTCCTGAAAGCTGCGGCATCAAGAAGAACTAAGATGGCATTCATATCTTCCTGATGTGTTTTTGGTTCTGTGTGCTTTTTTTTTGTTTTGTTTTTTTTTTTACACAGGAATCACCACTTATCAAGGCCCGGAGTCCACTTGAGGATAAGGATTAATGGATATACATTAGTCATTTTGATTATAGCGTAGTAAACATAAGTAGTGAGGATTTTGTAAATTGAATTACTTAGGGGGATGGTTCATCAAGAACTTGTTTACGTTGGACTTGAAGACAATCAGATTGTAGTCAGCTGGAAAGCAGGCAATCGGAAGAGAGTTCCACAGGTGTGCAGTTCTAAGAAAGAAGCTTTGTTCATGGAATCTACATTTAGGTTTAGGCACAGATAAAGAGTGTGGGAGATTATTAATAGTGGGTTTGGCTAGACGAGTGTTTTCCGTGAAAGTTTGGCGATGGGGAGGGGCCATAGATTGAAGCTCAGACGAGCACTTGCCATGAAAATAACGATAAAGCAAAGACAGGCTCGCAACGTCTCTTCTGTGAGAAAGAGGTGGCAGGGAAGGGAAAAGAGCATTCCCCACTAAGCTACGAAGTCTATTTTGAATCTGTCAAGGTAGGATAAGCTGCTTCTAGCAGCTCCTGCCTAGATGTGGCAACAGTACTCCATCGTTGGCCGTAGCTGGCTGTTATATAGGTAGAGAATTGCATCAGGAGTGAGATATGTACTGGAGCGGTAGAAGGATCGCACCATTTTTCCAGCGACCTCAGCAATGGATTTGATATACGTGTTCCATCTTCCTTCTTCAGATATGTGTTCAACTTTATATTAAACGTGCATCCTGGGGCCACTGTACAAGTGAGCACTTAGCAAAAATTGAAAAGGATCTGACATTTATTATTATACCTTAAAATTTATAATATAATTTAATTTAATATTTTTTAATTTTGTTTTATTTCCACTCATTTTATTTATTTCCTGTGTATTTAGAACTTAATTTGTATTTTGTTTAATAATAATAATAATAATAATAATAATAATAATAATAATACAGTAATAATATTTTACTAGCGAGACCTGTGGAAATTCCACAGGGGACTCATTCATATGTAATATATTGACGTTGCCATTTTGTATCCAGTGTAAATGGAGACGCTCTAATATTATTGTAGCTCTTTTGTTAAAAATGCAAAAGTATTTATCTAAGCTAGCACGAACGCCCGATAAAGCCTGGTCGTAAAGTACGCTTAAATATGACATTTTAATTCTTGCAGATTTTCGTATATATTGTTAGAGAGTTAACGTTGTATCGATTTTTATGTGATATGAAGTTGCGATTTCAAATATATATATATATATATATATATATATATATCCATATGACTGGGGTGCATTAGCTTGAATCGAAACAGAAATAAAAACTTATAATATATATATATATATATATATATATATATATATATATATATATATATATATATAACTTGAGTTCCTTCAGCCATAATCGAAACCGAAACCAAACCTTACGAAGAATTCTTGATAAAATTATTAATAAAAAAAATAGATGATTTAAGTACCATCATCTATAGTCGAAACCGAAACCAAAACTTATGAAGAATACTAGGTAAAATTATTTATGACAATAAATAGAGGACCGTAACAATTAAACGATCCGGATGTAAGCGTGACACACAAAAGAACACACGCCCTATCGTATTAATATATGTTGGTTAAAGTAAGTTAGTTAGTATAGTATTTTTCTGCGTAAGATTAATTATTAAGTAGAGTGCAATTTTCCAAGTACAGGGTGGAATGATAAAATTGTCACCCTAGAAAAGATGACACCATTCCATTTCTGTTTTATGAAAACCAGTTTTTAAAAAAATCTTTTTGCAGACCATCTACTAGTTGGCCAGTTGTGTACAAATCCCAAGAGCGATGGGAGTCTTCTATCATGTCTGAAAGTGACACAATGTTCAACGAGTGAGATTAAAGATGCGCCACTGTACAACATGCTCTCTACCGATCCAAGTTATGACAACAGAACACTTGACAGCACCCTCCAAATGCAAATCCGGACGGTTCAATGCTTGAGAGCACCGCTTAACAAAGTTTCCAGCCATGGTTATGGTCATTGTGTGGTTTCAAGTGAAGGCCACATAATGCCACCTCATATCTTCGAAGTCGGCTTGAACGTCAACACCAAAGTATACATGGATGTGCTGAAGAGTGTGATGATATCTTGGTGCAGTTTGGTGGCCGCTGGCAGAACTTGCGTATGGCAGCGGGACTTAGCGCCGGTCCACAAGTCCAAAGAGTCCCAGGCTTGGCGTCAGAAGGAGTGCTACGACGTTGTACCCTTTTCTCACTGGCCTGCATTCTTCACTGACCTGAACTTGCTTGACTACTTTATTTGGTCATACATCAGGAACATCACCAACACGACCTGTCACAACACCAAATCCAGCCTGATCGCCACCATTCGACGAGTATTCGCCGAGTTCCCATGGCGCTTGTGGAAAAGGCATGCTCCCAGTTCCGGACGCGTATCAAGGTGGTGATTAATGTTGAAGGCGGTTACATTGAATAGGTGTCAGCTCTACTACATAATCTAGTTACCTTATTTTTTCCAATAAAAGTATTTAAATAAAACTGTAGTGTTGTTTTCTTTAAGGCGACAAATTTATCGTTACACTTTGTAGAAGTCACAAGATGTTTCAGAAGAAATAATTCTAGATTGATTTTTGTTGTTGTTTCTAATTCAAAGGAACCTTTTGAGGGGAGGAGGGTTTATTCTTCCTGCATTAAAAACATTGATTTCAAATTCTTTTTCATGACAGTATCCTGTATCTCTACAAAGCAACCATTCGCCCACCTATAGCAATGGCCAGTTACTCCCTGTCTGAGAGTACATTTTTCAAACTGCTTGGCCTAACGTTCACAGGAAAAATGAGTTGGAACAATTATATTGAAAACATTGCCAAGGCCGCTGCGAAAAAGGTAGGCTCTCTCTACCGTGCTAGAAAACTACTGACACCTGAAAGTATCTTGTACCTCTATAAGGCTACCATTCACCCATGTATGGAGTATTGTTGTCACATTTGGGCTGGTGCATCTGCTACTAGTCTCTCGCTCCTAGACAAGGTTCAAAAGAGAGTCGCCAATCTGATAGGCCCCGAACTAGCATCGAAGCTTCAGCCTCTGTCCCATCGACGAAACGTTGCATCCTCATGCCTGTTCTACAAGTATTTTAATGGTGAATGCTCTGACGAACTGCAAGCACTTGTGTCCCCACGACGTAGAAACCCTCGACAAACCCGACAGGCAGCTAAATCCCACCTCCACACAGTAGAGATCCCTAGATGTAAAAGATCTTTCTACCCCAGTAGTTTCTTCCCCAGAACCGCTAGACTCTGGAATTCCATTCCAGGTTCCTGTTCCCCTAACTGTACTGACATGCAGAAGTTCAAGTGTAACGCGAACCGACATCTTGCTGCCCAAATCCCAACATAGTGCCCCAGTAGTTGCTTCCCCTGATAGTAGCCTCCTACACCAAAGTGGCAATGTGCCTTGTTTGGGGTGAAAATTTAATAAAAAAAAAAAAAATTGACTCGTGCATCTACCAACTTGTGTATTCCATCGAGGCTGAGTCGAAAAAATAACCTCCAATCTAATAAGTCCCGTACTATCAACCAATGTCTTATCGCCGCGATGTTATATTTCTGTGACTGTTTTACAAGTAATTTACTGAAATGTGCTCTGACGAGCTCGGGGTATGTGTGCTACCTTGATGAATCCGCCTAACTAATCTGACAAGCGGCAAAATCCTTCCCCTATACTGAAGAAATTTCTAGATATCGAAACGCTTTCTACTCTAATCGTTTCTTTTTTTTTTTTTTTTACAAGGTGGTCACCACTTATCAAGGCCGGGAAGCCACTCAGGGATAAGGGTTATTGTAAGTACAGTACGTTAGTGTAGATATTTTAGAGTGTCTACTTAAGGGGGCGGTTCATCAGGAATTTGTTTATGTTGGACTTGAACACATCCAAGTTGTAGTCAGGAGAGAAGCAGGCAGAGGGAACAGAGTTCCACAGGCGTGCAGTTCTAAGAAAAAAGCTTTGTTCATGGAATCTACGTTTTGATTTAGGCATAGATAAAGAGTGGGGAAAGTTTTTGACAGTGGATTCAGCTAGACGGGTGTTTTTCCCTCGAATTGCTAGATAGAGAACCCCTTCCCTGTTTCCTGCTTTCATGACTGCACTAACGTGTTTAAATTTATAGTGAACAAACATCTTGCTTCACAACATTCCGCATAGTGGCTCTGTAGGCATCGTCCTAAACAGCAGCCCCTAACGTCCAAGTAGAACTATGCTTTATTCGGGTTGAATAGGAGTTAAAAAAAACTAATGGTTACCGAATATATTTGCAGATATAGTGCAGTGTAAGTGTTTAGATTATCCGTTCGTTTAGTGTTTATCTTGATCAAGCACGTGTGCGAAAACTTTGCCGTCGATGTGATCGTGAAAGTTTTGGGGTTCGTCAAAATTTATAAGCGTGATGAATGCAGTGCGAAGATGGCGTGGCGGAAGAGAGGACTTATCGCAGAGTTTTAGGGAATTTTTAGGGGATTCTAGAGAAGGTGTGACGTGTGAAAGAAACCAGATGTCCTGGCTGTTTTTTTTTTTACAGGGGGTAGGGTGTAGGCAATAAGTATCAGATGAAGGAAGAACAAGGAGGTGGAAGGCCAGAAGAGACAGTGAGGAGAAAAGGGGAATGTGGGGGAAGAAGAAAGTGTACACTGGGATCCAGGTTGTTTATTTACAAAGACCGGTTGTGGGAAAGAAATAAAGAACATGCGAATATCTATAGGGAGAAAGAGAGACGGGGAAGGAAAGAGAGAAAGAGAGAGAGAGAGAGAGAGAGAGAGAGAGGGCGTGGGAGACCAAGGAAAAAGTAGAGAGAAAGAAATGGCCCAAATAAGAAAGAATAGGGATGTAAGAAAGGATTATATACTTAGATGCATAAAAGAGAAGAGTAGATGTAGAGTGAGAGAGAGAACAAGGCCGATAGCCATTAGTCACGTGCTCTCGTGTAATGAATGAATGCGTGAATGTAGGATTGAGATGAAATTATTAAAGATAAACTAAAATGACCGAAAAATGGGCTGAAATGACTTAAATAAATAAAAAAAGTAAATGACTTAGAATGACTTTAATGAACGTAAGAATGAATTGAATGAACTTAAGAATGACTTGAATGCTTAAAAAATAACTGGAATCCTTCAAAAACAACTTGAATGATCTTGAGAATGACTTGAATGGCTTTGAGACAGACTAGTTGTAAAGTGGGTGATCATTTTACATTAAATTAATACAGAAAAGTCATCCCCCACTTTATATCACAAAGTTACAAACATAAGTACAGCATGTAGTAAGAACAGATACTACACTTGAGATATTAAATCCTTTATTCATGTTAAAAATACATTGAAAATCAACAATGAACAAAAAAAAAACTTAGGCACATGGACAACTCAAAAGTGGGGATTGTTGGAGTCGTTGGTCATCCTTGTCACTCCAGAACTAAAACAAAATCAAAAGTTTCTCCCAGCTAATATCTTCTTTCACCATAATACCGCATTCACCTTTTCATACTGGGGGGCGTCCTACTTAACTCCCAATTTACTTTGATCTTGGCCAAAAGGTCAAGAAAAACTTAAAAAGCTAAGAACAGTATCTTTGATCTTAACCAAAAAGGACAGACCTTTGATCTTAACCAAAAAGGCCAAGCACAAAAGTGCTACGGACAGACCGACAGACCGACCGACGGAGTGACTTATAGAGTCGCTTGCACGCTACTAATAAGCAACGAAAATTCCAATTATTATAAAAGCGAGAAAGACAAAGCACCAGAAAGCGAGTGAATATATATATATATATATATATATATATATATATATATATGTGTGTGTGTGTGTGTGTGTGTGTGTGTGTGTGTGTGTGTAGTTTTGTTGTTGATTTTTTAAATAATATTAAGGTTAATGTCTCCGCCTCGAAGAACCGGTGTTTTTCTTAGAAAGTCGCCCATTTTTTATTTGGACGTATTTTTTTTACTTATTTATTTATTTACTACGGACAAATATGATAAAATAGTCCAAAAAATGGTGTGTTTTTATTAGCCCTAAAAAGCCCCTGTGGCACACCCAAGAGTTATCATGAAGTATAAACAACAAAATTAAATAGAAATCAGTTACACATTTTCAGAAAGTTTTATAAAAATCCAAGGCATCAAATTTTTTTTTAATAAGCACAAAAGTGTCAATTTAAGCCGTTTTACCCCGAAAGGCACCCCTTGGACGGGCAACCGGAGTTTTCCCGGGAAATCCGTTTTGTCACATTTTTACTCATATCATGTTTAATGTTTGTGCAAAATTTCAAAAAATTCCAAGGCGTAGTTAATGATAAACGTGCGAACAGACGGACGGACGAACGGACGAGGGTGAATTTACAGGTCTACCCTCCTTTTGTCGGCGAACCAAAAAAAAAAAAAACGAATATATCAATACTTTTAATTCCTCTCCAAAGTAATTCGTTCATTCGTCTTTGTCTTATTACTTTGAATTAAATAAAAAAACATATGAAAAAGAGCTGAAAAAAGAAAGTGGCGCGAAATGATGCATAATTGTTTCATGATGCGTTTAGTTTGACGTCATCGGCATTCTTTGTGCATGGATCGCGTTGCAAACCGCCATATTGCAATCCTTTTCTTCGTAGCCGGAATCGGCGTAAAAGTCATTTCATCACTTTGAACGACGTAAACTTCATTTATACTACTCCGTTTACTAACATAAAATTAATATACGAAAGTATAGATTTATGCGTAAACTTTAAGTATTTACTTCAAAAGTGCTCAATACGTAGGTAGAGCTAGTTAGTAATTTATAAAATATATATTATATATATTTAAAACAGATCCTAAAATATATATTATATATATTTAAAACAGATCCTTTGTCCGATAAAATGCATGCCCATTGGCTGATAGGAAGGGACACGGTGGATACTAGAAAGCTGATTGGCTAACTAAATCCTCAATAGAGGAGGACCATATAAAAACGATAAACAACCACAGAATTCGCGCATAAGCCTGAGGAATCCTAGAGTGGATGAAACGCCGAATATTCAGTGTAGCTTAATTGCCATATATATTTTATAAATTACTATATATATATATATATATATATATATATATATATATATATATATATATATATATATATGAATGGGAATGAATAAAAAAGAATACGAAAAGTATAAAAGCTTATAACTTTTCTTTATTCGTTTTCAATTGGTGACGTGCAGGAATACAAAATAATATTATGAAAAAAATTAAAAAAACTTTTTTACATGTACATAATTTTCGACCGATCCTTCAGTTTTCATCGGTGTAGTGAAAGTATGAGCATGCACGGGGAAAAGGGGGAATGGAAAAGGAAGGAAGGAAGGAGGAGGAGGAGGAGGAGAAGGAGACATAACTAATGAGAAGGTGTCACGTCAGTTTAAAATATATACACATATAAGTACGCACATACACACATGCACACAGTACATATACACATATAAACGAAAAATTAAAAATTAAACAGTAAATAAAAATGAAGAAACGCGCCTTTAACTGTCCAATCTTTTGAATTCTAACGATATTATTTATTCCAAGATAGAATAAGAATTCAAAGGATGTGAGACGTTATATTGAATAAAAATTAGAATTAGTTTTAACTAAATTATACAGTTAATTATAATTAAAATAGCATGTTATCAGAGGAAGAAACTCTGAAACATACTTATTAGAGAATTAGGATGTATACAATGATTACAAAAATTATGCTTAAATAAGGAACAAGTTCGTTAAATGTTTATTAAAATGTCGTATGTATAATTGAGTAAAGTTTGTGAAGTGTAAAAATTAAAAATATTACTTTCAATATAAATAATAATGATGATGATGATATTGATAATAATGTGAATATCAATATATAAATTAATAAATAAAAAAATTAAAGTAAATGGAATTAATTAACTAATTAATTTACAATTCTACATTAGCGGATGTGAAGTATAACTTAATAACTTATGATTATCGATTGAAATAATCTGTAATACTAACATTTTGTAATGGAAAATTTGTGAATTAATTTATAATATAAATCGATTTTTTTTAAAATAATGTTAAGTGAAAGACATTAAAACTATATTAAAATTACTTATTAGTTAAATATTGATGTCTATGCCTTGTGAAAAGAAAAAAAAATAATAAATATGTATAAAGTTAATTTCGTTAGATTTGTTCCAAGGGAGGTAACTCTGCCTCACTTTATTAAGTAAATTCAATTATTGATAATTAGGATATAAACGAGTTTTCAGATTATTTTTAAACTTAACAAAACGTAAGTATAGTTTTTGAATTGTATGATTTTAAAAATAATAATTGTAAGGATTGATAAGTTTGATTGCAATAGCTAATAGATTTGAATTATGTATGGTTTTCAATTCGGATCAATTGATTAGTTATTATAACTGACCGAAATGATCAATCGTTTTTGTTTTAGCTTAGTTTTGTTTCGTATATACAAACATGTATAATAGTTTATAATTTGTGTATATTATTTTCATAAGTATGTATACACAACTTAGAATTAATAAATTTATTAATTATTAAAAAGAACATTTTGGTAGGAGATTCATAAATTAATTAAAATTGTTAGTACGAATAGTTGAGTTTAATGATTTTGTTTGATAAAAATTCAATATGGCGTAATGGAAAAATATAAAGGTATCTGCAGCTTATCTTCCAATTTTCGGATTTTTACCATATCAAATCACATTTCAATTCCTTTCGACGGATTGATTCTTGCTATTTCTTCTGATAAGTTAAGGGCATAATAGATTCACTGATTGATATAATAATTAAGTGATTGATTTTGCGCCACAAAACAGATACTGTCAAGTATTGTATAAGTCAACTGAATTAAAGGAATAAATTATAAGATGGTCAACATCATGAATTTTGGAATATAATTTTTTGTCATTTATTCTCTCTCTCTTTCTCGCTTTCTCTCTCTCTCCCCCCCCCCTTCTCTCTCTCTCGGTCCTGGATATGACCTTAGACTATATCTGATGGTGAGGCCCCAGCTTGCGGGCTTTGGGGAGTGTGTAGCCACCCTTTAATTGTCATTGCTCCCAGGTCCACTCTGACCCGGACTGGTAGTACCTGTTAGGGTCTTAACTATGGGTTAAATAGAAACCGACTTGAAAACAACAAATATATTCTATTAAAAATTTTTCTTCCGAATCTTTGGATTCGCCATTAAATAACCTGAACAGGGTTGATATGCCGTAAAACAACCAACCAATCAACCAACCAACCAACCAACCAACCAACCAACCAACCAACCAACCAATCAACCAACCAACCAACCAACCAACCAACTCTCTCTCTCTCTCTCTCTCTCTCTCTATATATATATATATATATATATATATATATATATATATATATATATACTTGTACTTTTTGTAGTAAAAGAAATCCCATACAGTGCTCTATTATTAGGGAAAAACCTTTCTCGAAATAAGAGCAATATATTTTTTTGTATAATATATACAGGAATTTACATCGGTAGTCGGTACCGACGGTTTCAAGCCCGGTAGTTGAGGACTGCTCTTAATGTCCGCCTCAGGCTCTCTTCAGCCGACTCTCATCTGTCTTTAACCGGAACCGGAACTCTATATATGCACACCGTAATTTTTTTTTTTTTTTTGTGTATGCTACTTTAATAAAGTAATAAATTTGAAGCAATAAATTAAAAAGTATGGGATGATGCCTTCTATATTATTATTTTTCTTTAAATACCCCCTATCATTCAGTTTAAGTCTCGTTTAAAAGCGTTTTAAAAATTCATTTTAAATTATGTCTAATCTCGTTTAAAAATAGGGTAATGAAATTTAGATTGAAAAAGACCTAGGAAGTGCCCAGGGGATGGTATATACTAATATTTAAGTATTGCTTTGCGTTTAAAAACGTTTAATATTTAAAAATAATCTCTAGTTTCGTTTTAATTACGGTAATAATATTTAGTTAAAATAAACTTAAAATGTGTAAAAATTTGGCATATGTTTACATTTAAGTATCGTTTCACGTTTAAAATTATTTAAAACGTTATTTTAAAATTATATGTAATTTCGTTTTAAAAACGGTAATAAATCTTAAATTGAAATAGGTCTAAACGGTGTAAAAAATTGGCGTTTTTATATTTAAAAAAAAAAAAAAATTACGGTGTGCATATATAGAGTTCCGGTTCCGGTTAAAGACAGATGAGAGTCGGCTGAAGAGAGCCTGAGGCGGACATTAAGAGCAGTCCTCAACTACCGGGCTTGAAACCGTCGGTACCGACTACCGATGTAAATTCCTGTATATATTATACAAAAAAATATATTGCTCTTATTTCGAGAAAGGTTTTTCCCTTATAATAGAGCACTGTATGGGATTTCTTTTACTACAAAAAGTATAAGTATAATAGCCCCCACCAGGTACTTGCGGTGTATACCAATAACCCAGTGGTCGAGCACTATCGAAAAGGAAGAACACAAAACAGGAATAAAAACCGCCGGAACTTCTTTGCAAAAACACCAGAGATGGAGAAATACACGTTAAACTACTCGATAAAAAACATACCAACACCAAGCAACCAGCTCTATACAAAAATTCTATTGGCAAAAATAGAAGACGTAATAAAGAGAATGAGATGGAAAATAATAAACGGAAATAACGCCAAAGAGAATGAAAAAAAATAACTTCGGACTAAAATCGATTAAGTACCCTCCAAAAGTTGACAAAGTAGAGGAATTTGAAAAAGAACTTTTAGAAATAATCCCCAAACTTGAATTTAAACACACATCAAACAAATTCCAAAAAGAAATGACCGCTGACATAAAAAAAAAAATAAAGAAAAGAAAAAATGAGACGATCATATTCTCAGACAAAACAAAAAACTTATACACTATGGATAAAGAAAAGAAAAAACAATTAATATTAAATTCCATTACCGATAAATACCAACTAGCGGAAAAGGGAACTTATGAATCAATAAATAAAGAAGCCACAGAGATAGCCACGAAATTAGGCATAAAGTATAGAGTCGATAGACTAGCAAAGAAAAACGGATTTGTTACTTTAAAAGACCACAAAGACAATTTCGAAAATAAACCAACATGTAGGCTAATTAACCCCGCCAAAAGTGAGATAGGCCTGGCTAGCAAATTCATTATCAAGGAGATAGTTAAGGATGTAAAAAGAAATTTGAACCTTAAATTATGGGCAAATACAAACTCGGTCCTGGACTGGTTTAAAAATATAGAAGAACCGCAAAATTGCAGGTTCACCCAGATGGATATAGTGGATTTTTATCCCTCCATTACTAAAGAAATCTTAGAAAAGACATTACAATTTGCATCAAAATATAGAAAGATAAGCACCCTAGATATAGAAACAATTGTGCAAGCAAGACAGACTCTCTTGTTTTTCGAAGGAAAAACGTGGGTTAAAAAAACAAACGATGAGGACCAATTTGACGTCGCAATGGGGGCCTATGACAGTGCAGACGTGTGCGATTTAGTCGGACTGTTTATACTGATCAACTTAGAAAAGAAATTCCCAGATCATTCATTCGGACTATATAGAGATGATGGTTTGTGTCTATCGCGAAATTACAATGGAAAAGCATTATACAGGTTTAGAAAAGAAATAGAAAAGTATTTCAAGGAGTTAGGATTTAAAATAATAATATCCACAAATTTACGTAAAGTGGACTTCCTAGACGTAACTTTAGATCTCCAAAAAAGAATATATAAACCCTTTCATAAACCAAATGAAAAAATAGTATACATAAACAAAGGTTCATGCCACCCCCCGACAATATTTAAAAATATGGTAGCAAATGTGAGCAAAAGAATATCTACATTATCTTCAAATGCAGAAGTATTTGAACAAGCAGCTCCATATTACAATGACGCGCTCCATAAAAGTGGATTTAAAGCACAAATAAAATTCGAACCAACCCATAACCAACAAAAAAAACAAAAAAAAAAAACAGAGGACGGAAAGTAATTTGGTTTCTACCTCCATTCTCATTAAATATAAAAACTAAAGTAGGACGGTTGTTCTTGAAACTACTAGATAAACATTTTCCTAAAAAGCACAAGCTACATAAAATATTCAATAGAAATACAATTAAAATAAGCTACTCAACAACACCGTCAATAAAATCCATCATCTCTAAAGAACCAATAGAGAGGGAAAATGCAAACTGCTCTTGCAGAGCCAAAAATGAGTGCCCGCTTGAAGGGAATTGTAAAGCAGAGTCACTTGTATATGAAGCAACTGTAACGAATACATCCACAAATGTAACTAATAAATACATTGGAATGACGAAGGGGCCGTTTAAACAGAGATATTATATGCACATGAGCTCTTTTAGAGCAAAAGAGAGAAGTAATACGGCTTTAGCAAACAAAATCTGGCAGTTAAAAGAAGAAGGTGCACCTTTTACGGTGAAATGGAAAAAAATCGAGCAAAAACCTTCATACTCCCCAGAACTAAAACAATGCTCGCTCTGCAATGCCGAAAAATATTATATTTTAAAAGCAACCCAAGAAGATGGATGCTTAAATGTAAAAAATGAATGCTTGAAGGACTGTATACATAGAAGAGGATCGCTTCTTATAAATTGGGATAGAAAAAAAGATAAAACGTGAAGATAAAAAAAAATAGTTATAGACATGTCAAAATATTTTATTTTATATTATTGTAGATCTTATCACCCATTTTAAACGAGATCTAGAGAGAATTTTTAAGTTCAAAATTTTAAAAAATTTTAATTGTTTTAAAACGTGTTTTTAAATAGAGCGAGATCATGCTATACTTAATATACTTAAATATAAAAACGCCAAGTTTTTACACCGTTTAGACCTATTTCAATTTAAGATTTATTACCGTTTTTAAAACGAAATTACATATAATTTTAAAATAACGTTTTAAATAATTTTAAACGTGAAACGATACTTAAATGTAAACATATGCCAAATTTTTACACATTTTAAGTTTATTTTAACTAAATATTATTACCGTAATTAAAACGAAACTAGAGATTATTTTAAATATTAAACGTTTTTAAACGCAAAGCAATATTAAATATTAGTATATACCATCCCCTGGGCACTTCCTAGGTCTTTTTCAATCTAAATTTCATTACCCTATTTTTAAACGAGATTAGACATAATTTAAAATGAATTTTTAAAACGCTTTTAAACGAGACTTAAACTGAATGATAGGGGGTATTTAAAGAAAAATAATAATATAGAAGGCATCATCCCATACTTTTTAATTTATTGCTTCAAATTTATTACTTTATTAAAGTAGCATACACAAAAAAAAAAAAAAATACGGTGTGCATATATAGAGTTCCGGTTCCGGTTAAAGACAGATGAGAGTCGGCTGAAGAGAGCCTGAGGCGGACATTAAGAGCAGTCCTCAACTACCGGGCTTGAAACCGTCGGTACCGACTACCGATGTAAATTCCTGTATATATTATACAAAAAAAAAAATATATATATATATATATATATATATATATATATATATATATATATATATATATATATATATATATATATATATATATAAGGAACAAACCGATTTATGTGTTCATCAACGTCTCGTTTTTATTTCAAGACTTCCTCTGGATGAATGAGATTAAGAAATCCAAAACACCAGTTTGAAAAGTTTTTCATGTGCAAAGTGTGACGCTGTTCTATTTCAGAAATGGAAAAAGACATTAGAAATTTAAAAAAGGAGGGGAGCTTGCGTTGTTAAAGAGAAATATTTTTAATAACGTTATATAGTCGTTAATATGTTTTTAAAAGATATGAACGCAGTTAATATTTTTTCTGAAAAAAGTATGTCTGTTAAAATCCAAATACAGGTGTCAAACAGAAATGAGATGGTTACATTTTTGTTATGTAATTTATTGATTGAGATTATATGTGTTAATTATTAGAGGGGGCGTTTTTATGGCGTAAGAAGGTTAACCTGTGTCTCCAATTAAATTATGTTTCTGTAATAAAAGTTTACTTATTAATGGCGCTACATTATAAAAACCTGCACGTTGTTTAATTGTGCTTGAATTTGCGATAAGTGCCGATTCAAAATGTCTCCGGCGCTGTTTATTTGGAATAAATTTAACTATATTTGCTTGTTTAAAGTCAAAGGTGTGATTATGCTGCAATGAGTGAGAGAATAATGCACTTAGAGAATTGATATTTCTTATATCGCCTTTATGTTCATTTAGCCTTTTTCACCAACGTATCTATGATAGCAATTTTGGCAAGGAATAGTGTATATGCCTGCATTAGAAACTGGTTTGTTTTGGAGATGTTTTGTTGTTTTTAGTATTTGTTTTATAGTTTTTGATGTGGTTTGTATGATTGGAATCCCTAGTTTGTTTAGTGTGCTGCAAATTATTGTATTATTGGTGTGTGCCGGTAAAAGAAGGTCTTTGTTTATGAGAGAAATGTCTGGTGCATATGATTTTTGTTTATTTATCCTGGAAAATATTTGTGTGGCTTTTCGCTTAGCATTTGATATGAAATATGTGCGATATTGCAAGGTTTTCAATGTGTTTGTGAGGTCTTTGAACTCTTCGTCTAGATATTCTGGACTGCAAATTCTGAATGCAACTATCATACCTGTCCTTACCTTGTTATTATGGTGTGTGTAGAAATGTATGTAATCATTTTTGTGTGTAGCTTTGTAGTGAACTTTGAAGGAAAGTTTATTATTGGATTTTATAATAAGTATGTCTAGAAAAATAATGAGTGATTGTTTTCTGTTTCATAGGGGAACTTTATGGAGGTTCGACTGAGTTTTATTTGTCTTTACTGTTATCTATGTGCATGTTTTCAGGAAGAAAAATTAAAATGTCATCAATGTATCTTTATGGAGGTTCGACTGAGTTTTATTTGTCTTTACTGTTATCTATGTACATGCTTTCAGGAAGAAAAATTAAAATGTCGTCAATGTATCTTTATGGAGGTTCGACTGAGTTTTATTTGTCTTTACTGTTATCTATGTGCATGTTTTCAGGAAGAAAAATTAAAATGTCGTCAATGTATCTAAGTTATTCTGTGTTTGGAAGTAATCTTAAATTGAAAGGACCAATTCTAGGAATTCTAAGAAAAGGTAGACTAATATTCAACTGAGAGGGTTACCCACAGGAAGACTGAAATTTTGTTTGTAGAAATTGTTATTGAATTGAAAATAAGTCATGTTAGTTATAAGTCTAATAATTTTTATAAAAGTGTCGGGAGGAAAAGCTAAGTTAATATTAAGTTTTTTTTTTAGTGTTTATGGAGTAAATTTAAGCATTTTTAATGGGGATGTTAGTATATAATGATGTTATATCTAAGCTGTGTATAGTTTTGTTATGTACATTAATGATTAAATCTCCAGAGTTCTTTATGTGGGAGATGCTGATAGTGCCCAATAGTGGAGTCAAGATGGGCAATTTTGTGTGTTGCACTACCGATGCCATATATTATAGGGGCGCATAGGGATATCTGGTTTGTGAGTTTGGGTAGGCTATATAATGACGGAATATTAGGGTGGTATTCAATGTATGAAGTCCAAGTCTCAATACTTCTATTGACTGTCTTTAAATCAGTATTGGTATATGTGTGTTTGTCTGCAATGTGGAAACTATTTCCATTAATACTATAACACCATCTTTATCAGCTGGCGATATAATTATGTTCTTGTTATTAGCTAAGTGTTTCAAGGCATCTGTGTATCTCTTTGGTAGTACAGTTGCATAGGGATGAGTAGCTGCGACTGAAATAACACACTTTTTAAAAATCTGTGTCTTCATGTTTATAAGTCTTCAAGATTCGGTTGGTAACAATATTCGAATGTATGCCAGTTGCGAATTTTGAGAACTTTTTAATGGTAAGATTTTGTATTATATCCGGGCGTCTTATGGTTCTACATTTACTGTTTGAGATGAGTTATTGTTGTGAAGTACTAATCACCCCTATTCGAGTACGAAGTAGAAGCATGGTTCTCCATTTGCTGTTTGAGATGAGTTTTTGTTGTGGGGTACTAATCACCCCTATTCGAGTACGAAGTAGAAGCATGGTTCTCCATTTGCTGTTTGAGATGAGTTTTTGTTGTGGGGTACTAATCACCCCTATTCGAGTACGAAGTAGAAGCATGGTTCTCCATTTGCTGTTTGAGATGAGTTTTTGTTGTGGGGTACTAATCACCCCTATTCGAGTACGAAGTAGAAGCATGGTTCTCCATTTGCTGTTTGAGATGAGTTTTTGTTGTGGAGTACTAATCACCCCTATTCGAGTACGAAGTAGAAGTATGGTTCTCCATTTGCTGTTTGAGATGAGTTTTTGTTGTGGGGTACTAATCACCCCTATTCGAGTACGAAGTAGAAGCATGGTTCTCCATTTGCTGTTTGAGATGAGTTTTTGTTGTGGGGTACTAATCACCCCTATTCGAGTACGAAGTAGAAGCATGGTTCTCCATTTGCTGTTTGAGATGAGTTTTTGTTGTGGGGTACTAATCACCCCTATTCGAGTACGAAGTAGAAGCATGGTTCTCCATTTGCTGTTTGAGATGAGTTTTTGTTGTGGGGTACTAATCACCCCTATTCGAGTACGAAGTAGAAGCATGGTTCTCCATTTGCTGTTTGAGATG
This sequence comes from Euprymna scolopes, assembly GCF_053919585.1. Classification (NCBI taxonomy): domain Eukaryota; kingdom Metazoa; phylum Mollusca; class Cephalopoda; order Sepiida; family Sepiolidae; genus Euprymna; species Euprymna scolopes. The sequence goes on from NC_136518.1 coordinate 59,169,200, forward strand.
AGTTTTTGTTGTGGAGTACTAATCACCCCTATTCGAGTACGAAGTAGAAGCATGGTTCTCCATTTGCTGTTTGAGATGAGTTTTTGTTGTGGGGTACTAATCACCCCTATTCGAGTACGAAGTAGAAGCATGGTTCTCCATTTGCTGTTTGAGATGAGTTTTTGTTGTGGGGTACTAATCACCCCTATTCGAGTACGAAGTAGAAGCATGGTTCTCCATTTGCTGTTTGAGATGAGTTTTTGTTGTGGGGTACTAATCACCCCTATTCGAGTACGAAGTAGAAGCATGGTTCTCCATTTGCTGTTTGAGATGAGTTTTTGTTGTGGGGTACTAATCACCCCTATTCGAGTACGAAGTAGAAGCATGGTTCTCCATTTGCTGTTTGAGATGAGTTTTTGTTGTGGGGTACTAATCACCCCTATTCGAGTACGAAGTAGAAGCATGGTTCTCCATTTGCTGTTTGAGATGAGTTTTTGTTGTGGGGTACTAATCACCCCGATTCGAGTACGAAGTAGAAGCATGGTTCTCCATTTGCTGTTTGAGATGAGTTTTTGTTGTGGGGTACTAATCACCCCTATTCGAGTACGAAGTAGAAGCATGGTTCTCCATTTGCTGTTTGAGATGAGTTTTTGTTGTGGAGTACTAATCACCCCTATTCGAGTACGAAGTAGAAGCATGGTTCTCCATTTGCTGTTTGAGATGAGTTTTTGTTGTGGAGTACTAATCACCCCTATTCGAGTACGAAGTAGAAGCATGGTTCTCCATTTGCTGTTTGAGATGAGTTTTTGTTGTGGAGTACTAATCACTCCTATTCGAGTACGAAGTAGAAGCATGGTTCTCCATTTGCTGTTTGAGATGAGTTTTTGTTGTGGAGTACTAATCACCCCTATTCGAGTACGAAGTAGAAGCATGGTTCTCCATTTGCTGTTTGAGATGAGTTTTTGTTGTGGAGTACTAATCACCCCTATTCGAGTACGAAGTAGAAGCATGGTTCTCCATTTGCTGTTTGAGATGAGTTTTTGTTGTGGAGTACTAATCACCCCTATTCGAGTACGAAGTAGAAGCATGGTTCTCCATTTGCTGTTTGAGATGAGTTTTTGTTGTGGAGTACTAATCACTCCTATTCGAGTACGAAGTAGAAGCATGGTTCTCCATTTGCTGTTTGAGATGAGTTTTTGTTGTGGAGTACTAATCACCCCTATTCGAGTACGAAGTAGAAGCATGGTTCTCCATTTGCTGTTTGAGATGAGTTTTTGTTGTGGAGTACTAATCACCCCTATTCGAGTACGAAGTAGAAGCATGGTTCTCCATTTGCTGTTTGAGATGAGTTTTTGTTGTGGGGTACTAATCACCCCTATTCGAGTACGAAGTAGAAGCATGGTTCTCCATTTGCTGTTTGAGATGAGTTTTTGTTGTGGAGTACTAATCACCCCTATTCGAGTACGAAGTAGAAGCATGGTTCTCCATTTGCTGTTTGAGATGAGTTTTTGTTGTGGGGTACTAATCACCCCTATTCGAGTACGAAGTAGAAGCATGGTTCTCCATTTGCTGTTTGAGATGAGTTTTTGTTGTGGGGTACTAATCACCCCTATTCGAGTACGAAGTAGAAGCATGGTTCTCCATTTGCTGTTTGAGATGAGTTTTTGTTGTGGGGTACTAATCACCCCTATTCGAGTACGAAGTAGAAGCATGGTTCTCCATTTGCTGTTTGAGATGAGTTTTTGTTGTGGGGTACTAATCACCCCTATTCGAGTACGAAGTAGAAGCATGGTTCTCCATTTGCTGTTTGAGATGAGTTTTTGTTGTGGGGTACTAATCACCCCTATTCGAGTACGAAGTAGAAGCATGGTTCTCCATTTGCTGTTTGAGATGAGTTTTTGTTGTGGGGTACTAATCACCCCTATTCGAGTACGAAGTAGAAGCATGGTTCTCCATTTGCTGTTTGAGATGAGTTTTTGTTGTGGGGTACTAATCACCCCTATTCGAGTACGAAGTAGAAGCATGGTTCTCCATTTGCTGTTTGAGATGAGTTTTTGTTGTGGGGTACTAATCACTCCTATTCGAGTACGAAGTAGAAGCATGGTTCTCCATTTGCTGTTTGAGATGAGTTTTTGTTGTGGAGTACTAATCACCCCTATTCGAGTACGAAGTAGAAGCATGGTTCTCCATTTGCTGTTTGAGATGAGTTTTTGTTGTGGAGTACTAATCACCCCGATTCGAGTACGAAGTAGAAGCATGGTTCTCCATTTGCTGTTTGAGATGAGTTTTTGTTGTGGAGTACTAATCACCCCTATTCGAGTACGAAGTAGAAGCATGGTTCTCCATTTGCTGTTTGAGATGAGTTTTTGTTGTGGAGTACTAATCACCCCGATTCGAGTACGAAGTAGAAGCATGGTTCTCCATTTGCTGTTTGAGATGAGTTTTTGTTGTGGAGTACTAATCACCCCTATTCGAGTACGAAGTAGAAGCATGGTTCTCCATTTGCTGTTTGAGATGAGTTTTTGTTGTGGGGTACTAATCACCCCTATTCGAGTACGAAGTAGAAGCATGGTTCTCCATTTGCTGTTTGAGATGAGTTTTTGTTGTGGGGTACTAATCACCCCTATTCGAGTACGAAGTAGAAGCATGGTTCTCCATTTGCTGTTTGAGATGAGTTTTTGTTGTGGGGTACTAATCACCCCTATTCGAGTACGAAGTAGAAGTATGGTTCTCAATTTGCTGTTTGAGATGAGTTTTTGTTGTGGAGTACTAATCACCCCTATTCGAGTACGAAGTAGAAGTATGGTTCTCAATTTGCTGTTTGAGATGAGTTTTTTTGTGGGGTACTAATCACCCCTATTCGAGTACGAAGTAGAAGCATGGTTCTCCATTTGCTGTTTGAGATGAGTTTTTTGTGGGGTACTAATCACCCCTATTCGAGTACGAAGTAGAAGTATGGTTCTCAATTTGCTGTTTGAGATGAGTTTTTGTTGTGGGGTACTAATCACCCCTATTCGAGTACGAAATAGAAGCATGGTTCTCCATTTGCTGTTTGAGATGAGTTTTTGTTGTGGGGTACTAATCACCCCTTATTCGAGTACGAAGTAGAAGTATGGTTCTCCATTTGCTGTTTGAGATGAGTTTTTGTTGTGGGGTACTAATCACCCCTATTCGAGTACGAAGTAGAAGTATGGTTCTCAATTTGCTGTTTGAGATGAGTTTTTGTTGTGGGGTACTAATCACCCCTATTTGAGTACGAAGTAGAAGCATGGTTCTCCATTTGCTGTTTGAGATGAGTTTTTGTTGTGGGGTACTAATCACCCCTATTCGAGTACGAAGTAGAAGTATGGTTCTCCATTTGCTGTTTGAGATGAGTTTTTGTTGTGGAGTACTAATCACCCCTATTCGAGTACGAAGTAGAAGCATGGTTCTCCATTTGCTGTTTGAGATGAGTTTTTGTTGTGGGGTACTAATCACCCCTATTTGAGTACGAAGTAGAAGTATGGTTCTCAATTTGCTGTTTGAGATGAGTTTTTGTTGTGGGGTACTAATCACCCCTATTCGAGTACGAAGTAGAAGTATGGTTCTCAATTTGCTGTTTGAGATGAGTTTTTGTTGTGGGGTACTAATCACCCCTATTCGAGTACGAAGTAGAAGCATGGTTCTCCATTTGCTGTTTGAGATGAGTTTTTGTTGTGGAGTACTAATCACCCCTATTCGAGTACGAAGTAGAAGTATGGTTCTCAATTTGCTGTTTGAGATGAGTTTTTGTTGTGGAGTACTAATCACCCCTATTCGAGTACGAAGTAGAAGTATGGTTCTCAATTTGCTGTTTGAGATGAGTTTTGTAAGTTTATTATCCAGCTTGAAACAATTCTTATTCCGTATCTGAAATAGAACAGTGTCACACTTCAGACATGAAAAAATTTTTCAAATATTTGTCCCGTTTTTTTTTTGTTGTTGCTGTTTTCTTAATCACATTCATCTAGAGGAATCTTGAAATAAAGACGAAACATTGATGAACACATGATTCGGTTTGTTCCTTACTATTTCTCTATTTTGTTATTGAGTTAATTCTTGTTTAAACGTTATAAATCCATGAATTCAAAATGCTGTCATTTTTTCACTATTAGCGGATCGTTTTCGATTCTAAAGCATAAATCTATTTGTAATTTGATTTCAGCCATCATTAATTTTGTTCAGAGAAATACTGTCTGCTCGCTTCATGCACCATAAGGTTTGACTTTAAGCATTTCCGTTTTTAAAGCTAAACTTTTCAGCATTTTAAAAAGTGTATTTATTTATCCGTTTATTTATCTGAATTAAGCGGCCATTATTGTCGGGCACATCTGTTAAAAATTGCCTCTTATGAGATCAAGAATCTAGGCTAAGAAGTTTTTTTTTTATATCGTTTCCTTATAGAAAGTCGAATAAAAATGAAAACGAGACAAAATAAGTGTGCACATGCGCAATAGCGTGTTAAATGGTAAAGAGGAGGGAGAGGGGCACGGTATCCTTGAAAACTTTTCTTGAAATAAGCATTTTTTTATTTGTTCATTTGTGTATCGTATTTGTCCCTTAAGACCTATTTTTTTAGGAAGGTTATAACGGATAAACTCATACACTGAACATGTTGTAGTCGTCTTTGTTAACGTCTCGTGACTTCGTCTGTATGTCCTGACGGTGGCCACGTGGTCAACGACGCGGGCTAATTACCGGAGTGTTCCAAGTTCGAATCCAGTTCGTTCGACAAAGAATCACTTTTTTATACTCGGGAATCACCATTTATCAAGGCCCGGAGGCTACTTGGGGATAAGGATTAATGGCTATACATAAGTCAATGAGATTATAGCGTAGTAAACACAAGTAGTGGAAATTTTGTAAATTGGATTATTTAGGGGGACGGTTCATCAAGAACTTGTTTACATTGGACTTAAAGACAAACAAATTGTAGTCAGATGAAAAGCAGGCAAACGGAAGAGAGTTCCACGGGCGTGCAGTTCTAAGAAAGAAGTTTTATTCATAGAATCTACGTTTAGGTTTAGGCACAGATAAAGAGTGTGGGGAATTATTGATCGTGGTTTTGGCTTGACGTGTATTTTTCGTGAAAGTTTGGCGAGGGGGGCAATAGATTGAAGCTCAGACGAGCACTTGTCATGAAAATAACGATAAAGCAAAGACAGGCTCGCAACGTCTCTTCTGTGGGAAAGCGGTTGCAGGGAAGAGAAAAGGGCATCCCCACTAAGCTACGAAGTCTATTTTGAACTCAAGGCAGGATAAGCTGTTTCTAGCAGCTCCCGCCCGGATATGGCAATAGTATTCCATCCTTGGCCGTACCTGGCTTTTATATAGATAGAGAATTGCATCAGGAGTGAGATATCTACTGGAACGATAGAAGGATATTACCATTTTTCCAGCGACCTTGGCAACAGATTTGATGTACGTATTCCATTTCAGGATGTTCGCGTGGCCCCCTCCGTAAATATCCAACGTTTTTTGAGAAAGAATTTTGACTAGAAAAATATCGGTAAATTAAAAGCCAACAATAGAATCTTTGGATTCATGCAATATAATGATCTACACCTCTTTGGTGTATCGCGTCATCTTCTTTGACGATTTTAACTATTCGTCACGAGAAAATGACTTTTGGAGCTTTCTTCAGTATATTTAAAAGAACGAAAAAGTGGTCAAAAACAAATATATTACAAATAAGTATTACAATAAGGCAAGATAAGATTTAACTTATTTTAAAGCGTTTTTTTTTACTTTAAAATTAAGGTGGTGAAAAGTATGTCCAGTTAGAACGAAAAACAAAATGATGGTTTCATCATAGACCTAGTCGAACAGCGAAAATCGCTCACATATCGAAAATTATACAAAATAATGACAGATACACATCCAATAAATGTCATCAATCGTGCGGAAATGTAATGTTCTAGTTTTTTTTTTTTTTTTTTTTTTTTTGATTTTCCCCTGCTGAATTAGGTATGCCTTTTGTCCTGTGCAGTTCTAGGATCTTCACACACCCACTTTCCGATCCTTGTGTCATATCATCCTATCGTTTGAGAGAGATAAATGAAAGTGGATTACGACCATTGCGCGTATTAGATGTGTTGGGTATGTACGTGTCTTCAGGATTGAGGGATAGAAAGATAGAGAAAGAAGAATTCTTTACTTGTTCATTTTATTTTGCAGGTTCTCTAGTTAAGAAGTGTTTAGTAACATGTAGTGCTGAGACGATTAATCGGAATCGGGAATCGGAAAAATCGGAAATTTTACTGGTATCAGAATCGATATCGGAATCGAAAAATATTTCCGATACCAAAAACGATTCTTTTAATTGTCATTTTAAGTTGATTTCGTTTTGAGTAAAATCTTCCACTGCTGGTAGTAATAATAAATAATCAATATTTATTGATTTTTTAACTACTAGTAAAAGTAAAATCGATAGATCACCTTCCACCCCACAAGTGTATTTTTTTACGTTTGAGAAAATATTCTGCACATTTAGCATGTGTGTGTGTGTGTGTGTTTTTTTTATGGTAACCGGGCAAAAATAACAACTCTATAGTTAAACATTAAGAGATCTGTCAGAAATCGGAATCGGTAATTATATCTGAATCGAGAATTTAGTACGGAATCGGTAATTGTTTCGGAATCGGAAAAAATATTGGAGTTGATCCAAATACGTGTAGTCGAATGCAACAAAACCCTAACCCTAACCCTAACCCTGGGGCACCAGTGTGTTGGCACCCCATTCTGTTGGAATATGAAGTCATCAGACTCTTTCTCACTTAAGCCTTGAAATGTGCTCAAGACTTTTGGAACACCTTATGCATCCATGGGGCGTTTTGTTCACAAGAATTTGTTGACATTGAATTTGACTACGACCAAGTTGTAATCAGCGGGGAAATAGTCCTGCGCCAATGTGTTTCACAGACATGTGACCCTTGGAAAAGAAGCTTAAGCGTAAGAGTACAACCAACGGACAGAATCTGTGCATACATCTAAAATTCGAATTCTAGCGTGACAGACGGACGAAAATGCTATTTCAAACTGAAGTCTGATTGAAAGACGAGCTAAGCATCATATATACAGCCATGGACGCACCGAAAAATGCTACTTCAGACTTTATGCATGTCAGACCAACAAACAGACCGACCATCTGACAGACAGAGCCTTTTATAGATATTCGTAGACGCGTCTATAGGTTTCTCTTCATATCTCGAAAGAGACTTTTGCGCTTAACAACTTTCTGCCCTGTTGCGTTTTGAGTGGAATTGCAACGACTGCACTCAAAACCCTGCTGAAAGCAAATGTGTGCAAACGCAAAAAAAAGTCCGGTTTTGTGCAGCAGCAGCAGCAGCAGCAGCAGCAGCAGCAGCAGCAGCAGCAGCAGCAACAACAACAACAACAACAACAACAAATATTTGCTTTGTTTAGCGTTCGCAGCATATGCCGGTTTGTTTCTGCATTCCAGGATTTTCCTTAAAATGTCAATCGTTTTCATCATGGCCAGATGTCGTATAGGCTCAATCTTTTTTTTATTTCTATTTCTCTTAGTCTATTTTCCACTCCCTTTTTTTTTCATGACTGTTTCTTGTTCTGTGACTATTGGTATTGTATTGAGTTTTTGTTTCATAACATTCTCTGTTTTCTAGTAAGTTCTCTGTATTTGCTTCGTCTTCTTCAGCCTGTTATCTGCTGAGAAAGCAAAAATCTGCCAGATGGCTATTTTTCTTATTCTTGTTAACTTTTATGATATCCGTTTTTTTTTATTGCTTAGGTGAGTTTATCTGTTTGTACGTTCATGTCTAAGAGGATGATTTAATTTTCATTTACCAATACCGTCTCCACTTTGTGGCTGTGTCTGTACTATTTACCAGCATTTTTGAAATGTAGTCTGCTTCTTCTTCCTCTTCTTCTTCTTCCTCTTCTTCTTCTTCTTATTATTATTATTAACAATTTACTCACTAAAAGTAGTCATACAGGCCATCATCAAAGATTTCTCTTTGAGCACAACTTGTGGTGTTCTCTGGAGTCGGAGTGACAACAAGTATCCCCAGATTCCAGTGTTTTCCGCCTCTTTTGATAACCTTGGTAAAATAATTTGCGTTAACGCAACAGCCATTTACCATTGATTTCTTGTTAGCGGCAACCATTACATTAATTGGAATTTTTGGTGACAATAAGCCTCTCCAAGGTTCCAAATCCTCTTTGTATTTATCTAGAGGAGGTCTGACTAGTTTTTTTCTTCTCCGTTTTTCCATTCTCCTTGACCCTCCTCACTTTTTTTGCTGTGGTGCCAGTTTATAGTAACATACACACAAAAAGGTGGGTGGGGAGCGGAACGCAGGGGTGTATGGAAGTACCTTACAATTATTCCATTTAAGTTTTTATGACCTCATAACAGTTCAAGACCAATCAGATCCTCCGCGCTCAAGGGGTTTCCTTATATTTCAGCCGTTTTCATTATTGTTATCCGTTATATCTTCTCAGCCATCCGTCTGATTCCAATCTCCCATTCTTTTTTCAAAGTTTTTCGGAATTATTATTATTATTATTATTATTATTATTATTATTATTATTGGCTCACATGGAGCTTTCACAAAAGTCATTAAAGATCTGATTGGAAAGATGTGGTGTTCTCTGGAAGCTAAGTGACAACAAGTCTCCCAATATGTCCAGCTATCTCCATCTCCTTCGATAGCATTTGAACATAAATTTGCGTCATCGCAACAGTCTCTTACCATTGATTTCTCGCTGGCAGCGGCCATTAGTCTATATTAGAATTTGAGTGGAACTAATACTCCCCAAGATCCCAGTTCTTTTCGCGCTTGTCCAGCGGAGGTTTGGTTAGCGTTCTTTCCTCGATCTTTCAGTCCTCCTTGACCCTTCTCGGCTCTTTGGTATCACTTTTGAGGTTGGGGGTGAAAAATCATGAGACAATGGGAGGGGATGCGTGATGGGGGTGTAGAACTTGTAGATATGCAGCTTCAGTGTTCTTCATTCCCTGTAACGCTTCTTAATTATATTGTATACTTGTATTATTCTTCGCATTCAAGGGTTTTCCTTAATATTTAAGCCGTTTTTATTATCGTTAGCCGTTGTAATTTTGCAGCCATTCCTCTGATTCCAATTTCTTCCATTCTTTTTAAAAAGTTTTTCGGAATTGTTCCTAGTGCTCCTACTATTATCGGTATTATTTTGATTTTATTCATCATCCAAATCCCTCTAACTCTCTGGCTAGCTCTGTTTATTTGCTCTGTTTCTATTTTTCTTTCACACTCATCCTCTGGTCAGCTGGGGCAGCAAAATCTACGATTTGACAGGATTTTTCTTTCTTGATGATTATTACGACATCTGGTCTCCTTGCTTTGATGGGTTTATCCGTCTCATAGGATTTTGTGGTTCTCGTTTTATTATTATTATTATTATTATTAATATTATTATTATTATTATTATTATTATTATTATTATTATTATTATTATTATTATTATTATTTGTACTCACTGGGAGTTCTCAAACAGCACATCGGCGAGAGATTATTCTGTGACAACAACTGGTGCTGCTCTCTTGAATCTCGGAGATAGCAGGTTTCCCCAGATTTTCACCTTTTCCGATAATCTTTGCGTTATCACAACAGCCGTTTGCCATTGATTTCTCGCTTCCAAAGTCTATTGGTCTTCTACTGGAATTTAAATTGCACTAAGCATCCCATTTCTTGTGCTATTTGGTCACATACAATACAGGTCTGGTTAGTGCTTTTTCTCCTCAGTTTTTTCACTCTGCTTGATCCCTCATATTATGTTGTGTGACGCCAGCTTATGCCGAAACTACCATTTTGGGGTGAGGGTGTAGTTTACTTAAACTTTTGCGGATGCAGCATAATCGCGTTGACACATCAGTTCTCCTTGGATCATTGAAGTTAAGCAATGTTAATCTTGATCAGTACCAGATGGCTGGCCATTTGGGAATACTTCAGCATCTTCCTGCAATAACTGCAAAAACATAACGTTGTTATCTCCCCTGATCGATATATATATATATATATATATATATATATATATATATATATATATATATATATATATATATATATATACGCGCATTCTTCATTTGATATTCGTATGACATTTACTTGTTTGGAGGAAGCTGGTTCAACCTGCCTAGCGTGAATGAAGGGGTCTATTATTTGCTCAATAGGAGCAGTTACAAACGCCATCATCAAAGATTTATCTTTGAAAACAACTTGTGATGTTCTCTGGAGTCTGACTGACAACAAGTCTGCCCAGCTTTTCATTACTCTCCACCAATTTCGATTACCTTTGAACAGATGAATTTGCATTGTCGCAACATCCGCTTACAATTGATTTCACGTTGGCAGCGACCATTGATTTTCACTTCAATTTGAATGGTTATAAGCATCACAAGGTCCCCGTTCTCTTTGCACTCATTCGGCGGAGGTCTGCCTAGTGCTTTCTCCCCTCGGTCTTTCCATCCTCCTTGACCCTCCTCATTTGTTTGGTGCAGTGGCAGTTTATTGTGCCACAAAAAACGGAGAGGCGCAAGAAGGTTTTAACTTGCAATTATACTGTTTGAGTTTTCAAGATTCCATGTGATGTTCTTTTGTGTTTTAAATCCGTGACAGTTTTTATATGTCCGGCTTGTAGCTCATGTATGCTAATTTCCATATTTAAGGGGTTTCCTTAATATTTCCGCCGTTTTCATTATTGCTACGAGGGCTGTGCAATAAGTAATGCCCCTGGCCCACTTGCACTTTTCTGATCTAGCTGAAATTTTGCATGTGCAATGATTTATATCTCTACGGGTTATGTGGTAAATTACAGTTCTGAACTAATTGTGATTTCTGTTTTACAGGTGTTTGAACTGAGTCAGGTGTGAAATGGAGCCTATTGAATGTTGAGCAGTGATCCGGTTTTTGCATTTGAAAGAACGTACACCTCAGGAGACTTTTATGAAATCAAAGAAACTTATGTGATAATGCTCCATCATATGACCTTGTAAAACGCTGGTATCGTGAATTCAAACATGGCCGGAAGTCTGTGAAAACAGCTCCCAGACCTGGTCGCCCCCCTTTCTGCCATTGATGTCAAGTTGCGGCTGCCATTTTGGAAGATCGACGCATTACTATTCGACAAATAGCCCAAGATGTCAAGATTAGTACAGGGTCTGTGGAAGCTATCATTCATGACCATCTGCATATGCATAAGGAGTCTGCCAGATCGATTTCCAGGTTGCTCACACTATTCCGGAAGCGAGAACACGTCGAGTGCTCGAGGATGAATTTGGAGATTTGCCAAGAAGATTAGTCAAAGTTTTTCGAAAGACTGATTACACAGGATGAAACCTGGGTCCATCACTCTGATCCAGAGACCAACGCCCAGTCAATGCAGTGGAAGCACTTGGACTCACCATCTCTAAAGAAGGCAAGGATGCAGCCCTCCGCTGGCGAAGTCATTGCTCACAGTCTTCTGGGACCAGGACGGAGTAGTGATGACAGATTTCCTGGCAAAGGGTACCACAATTACAAGAGCCTATTATGCTTCACTTTTGAAGAAATTAAGGGAAGCTATCAAAATCAAGAGGCGGGGCAAGATCAGCAAAGGTACCCTCCTCCTGCAGGACAACACTCCAGTCCACAACTCGCATGTCTCCAGGTCAGAAGCACGGGCGTTTGGTTATGAAATCTTCCACATCCTCCCTACTCTCCTGACCTTGCACCCTCTGACTTTAACCTCTTCCCAGTCCTGAAGTTTTTTTTTTTTGAAAGGAAAGCATTTCCCAGATGATGCAGCCTTGATTTCTGAAGTCACGTCGTGGTTGGATGACCAACCTGTGGTGTTCTACAAAAACGGCCTCCAGAGCTGCATCAAACGATGGGAGAAATGCATAACTCTGGGTGGTTCCTATGTAGAGAAAGATTAATAACTGTGTCAAGTTTCGTTGCTCTACTCCTATGGAAAGTGGGTCAAGGGCATTACTTATTGCCCGCCCCTCGTATGTGTTGTATGTTCTCAGCCATCCCTCTAATTCCAATCTCTTTTATTTTTATTTTTTTCAAAGCTTTTCGGCATTGTTCCTAGTGCTCCTGTTATTAGTGGTGTGATCATTATTATTATTATTATTATTATTATTATTATTATTATTATTATTATTATTATTATTCACACAGTTCATTAAAGATATCTCCTTGAAAACAGCCTATGGTGTTCCCTGGAAGCTGAGTGAGAACAAATCTACCCACGTTTCCAGTACTCTCCACCCCTTTCGATTACATTTGCAAATAAATTTGCATTATCGCAACAGCTGATTACCATTTATTTCTCGTTAGCAGCGACTATTGGTCTTCACTGGAATTTGAGTGGCAATAAGCCTCTCCAAGGTCCGAACTCTCTTCGCATATATCCGGATTATTATTATTATTATTATTATTATTATTATTATTATTATTATTATTATTATTATTATTATATTGAAATTTAAAAAATGTAAATAATATTTTTAACTTATCATTGGCATTTATAATTTTTTTCTGTTTCTTTTGCAAATGAATCTTGAAGTTGCTGAACCCCACGAAAACCGAGCCGAGTAGACTGTTTTTTAAGAAGCGATTTGTACTGAAACCCCTCCTTTTATAAATTCGCTTAAGCCTTCCCAAAAGGCGCGCTTACTCAATGTCAATATGGTGAGCAGATTTGTAATAACCGAGACCACCCATCTGTGGCAAACAAAGTATAAAAAACGAGTTAATAGTCTAAATAAATAAATAAACCAACATTGAAAGGCATTAAAACGATTGTTTAGTAAAAGAAAATTTAATTTCCTCAGATATAACTATGCGATTTTATTTGAATTGAAAGAATGGTGCATAAAGTTACGAATTCTTTTAATTTGAAAAAAGAAAGAAACAGAAAGCCGAACATATGTAAATATATTTGCTGTTTAACATCATCATCATGACGGGCTCCTTGCCCGGACCAATGCGACTCTTCCTCTCCAGAGTTTCCTGTCTTCCATCAGTTTCCTCAGATTTCAGGTTCACAGTTGGCGTCGTGTGCTATTTGTTGGATGTACGTGGATCTAGGTCGTCCTCTGCTTGCGCGTCCATGTCGTGGAGTCCATAGCAATACATCACTCACCAATTCATGCTTGCTCCTCAGACAATGACCGGCAAATCGTAAGCGTCTTTCTCTGGTGGTATTACATATGGCAGGTGGATTGCCATAAAGTTGCTGCTTCGTGGGATGATTTTGCCAAGATGTATTTAATATTGTTCTTAGCATACGGGTGTATATGCCGTCTAGTTTTCTTTCCAATCTTCTGGTGAGTGTCCAGGTTGTAACACCGTAAACAAGGACAGACTCTACCAGTGCCCTGAAGAACTGCCTTTTCAGTTTGTCAGCCAGTCTCGAAGTCCATACTGAATGTAGCCCATCCAATACGGTCCATGCTTTTGATATGCGAATTCCAATATATTTCTCTGTGGAAACTATGTTGCTGCCCAGATAGGTAAACTCAGCGACTTCTTTCAGTGTTGATCCAACCAAAGCCCTGATCTCTCCCTTCACATTGAAAGTCATCAAGTTTGTTTTATCCGCATTTATGTGGAAACCAATGTCATTTGAAGACTTTTCTAGCTTACCTAACAGTGTCTGCGCATCCGCAGTGTTGTTCGCGAACAAAGCAATATCGTCTGCGTAATCTGTTATGTGTGCTGATTGATGAGGTCTATTTCTGGATTTATTTAGGGTGAAGCTTAGCATGTTGTGTATATCAACAGAGGTGTCAAGTACAAAGTCAAGACAGACAATAAAAAAAGAGGCAAGAGTATCTCCTTGTAGAACCCCAGTGCGGATGTCGAAAAATTCAGTGTCCCCATCTGGGGACCTGACCATTGCTCGAGTGTGCTCATATAGCATCATGATAGCATTAATGACTTCATTTGGAATGCCATATGATTTTAATATGCTGGCCATTTTTCCTCTATGTACAGAGTCGAATGCTCTGGAGAAATCTACAAAGATAATGACTGCCTCAATGTTTTTTGCTTTGGCCCCTTCAATCAGTCTCCTAACAGTAAGTATTTGACTGGTAGTAGAGCGATTCTTTCTAAATCCATTTTGGTTCTTCCTGAGCATTTCTTCGATCTTTGGTTGGATACGGTTGAGAAGCATAGCATTGTAGATTTTTGCTGCAATTGGAATGAGTGTTAAGTCTCTGTAGTTGCTTGGTATGCTTAAGTTACCCTCCTTGGGGAAGGGAAGTATGCATACTTCCCTCCGTATATTAATAATTTTTGATTATATACAGAATTGAATGAATTAAGAAGGATGTCATTAAAGCCACCTGTCTTCCCTACTTCAGGAGGTATGTTATCTAAGCCTGCAGCTTTAAGATTCTTGGTCTTCTTTAGTACATTTAGAAGTTCCTCCATTGTAAAATCACCCTTCTCAATATCGAGTTCCTGTACAACAATCGGCTGAATTGGTTGGTCTGTTACTTCTGGTTTGTTTCCGAGTAGCTTTTCAAAATGTGCTTTCCATTTCGAACACGCATTTTCCAGAGGGTTTGCCTTTCTTAGCTTTGGCAGGTCGTTTGCGCTCAGATATCTCATTTACTACTTGCCAAGCCAGATAGGATTGTTTGTTATCTGCTGCATTCTGGATTCGATCTATTTGTTCTTGAACATACTTCAGTTGTTCTGATAGGTGCAGCATACTAAGCTCTTGAAGGGCCTGCTTCCTTAATTTTGTATTCTGTCGAGTTGGGTATTTATGTTGCTTTTTGATTATGTTTTATTAACTTTTCTCGTTTTAATATTATTTTGTCATTTTCCCACGGTACTTTTCGCTTTACCTTGGGCTTCAGAGGTATACATTTCTTTGCTGCCTCTTGGTGCGATCTAACGAAGTTTTCATAGGTGGTATTAGCAGTTGGTTCCAGTTCTTGTGCTTGTAAAGCATCAAATCTGTTTCGCAGTTCGAAGATGAATCTCTGTTTGATCTGATTGTCATGTGACAACGTTGACCAGTTGTAGGGCTGTCTAGATGATTTTTTAGTTTTGTTCGCTCGTAGGCTTAACTTCAACTTAAAGGTTACAATCCTATGATCAGTAGACACACCATAGAAACTGCTATAAGCTTCACAGTTATGACAGCTATTGCTCCACTTCTTATTCATAAAAAGATAGTCCAGTTGTGCCTTGTCTCCATTTGAGGATTGATGGGTCCAGAGCTTACCAGGTCTTTTCTGAAAACGGGTATTCATGCATTGTAGGTTGTTTTCAAGGAGAAAAGTCAATAGATACTCTCCATTTCGGTTTGTTCCATCATGGAAAAAGAACTTATGCTTGTTGTCTTCCCGTCTTATATGTGCATTCATATCACCCCCGATAACCAATAAATTATGTTTGGGGATTGAGCGCACTACTGCTGACAATTCATCATAGAAATTCAGGATCCCTTGCTTGTCACTGACGTTGGTAGGGCTGTAGCAACAAATAACAGTAGTAGCAGGATTACCACTGAAGGTAGCAAGAATTATCCTTTGTGTTATCTTCTCAGCACTTTTCAATGATTTCAATGCTCGAGGGCTAAGCAGAAGTCCTACTCCCGCAATGGTACTATTTGTCGAATTTTTCTATGCTGACGCTGATACTAGTGTCCAGCTGTTACCAATTTGATGGTACTTTATGCCCATGTCGTTGTGGAAGAGACGGTGCTCTTGAATACACACAATATCGATATCGTGTTCTTTGGATGAAGCAACAAGTTCTGATATTTCAGATGTGGGTTGAAGTGTCCGTACATTAAACGTGGATATTTTGATGGTATGTCTACATTTTGCTAGCTTAGGTTTTGGTGCTGTAGTAAACTTGTCGATAGCTGTGGTCATTGCCGGCACACCAAGTAGCGACCCTTGGTTACCCATGTGGCGGTCGGTTTGCTGTTTAGTTTCACATATAATCTAATATACAACATTATCTTGTAGAATTTTCGGATTTTAATCACAATTAATCTGATGAATCAATATTTGATTCTGAATATCCACTTTTTCTTTGTTTACAGTTAACTATTATTTTATCATACAAAAATGTATTTCGATTCCGTTTTATTCAGATAGTACTTATTCCGATTCGGAACTTTGTTAATATGGACACATTTTTCTTAATCAAGTAAACCTCTTCAGCTGCTTAAATTTTTAATAATAAATTAAAAAAAAGTGACCGTCAGTTATAATTCGTAAATAAATGGAAACGTTTTGTAACGTAGCTTAACATTTGTGTTATTATAAAATTATTTACTTTTCTGACCCGTTTCCTAGATAGTGATGATTATCAAGCATCGTTTCTAGCTTTATTCTTGTGAAAATATCTTAGGTTCATGTGATAAATACCCATAGACCATTAGAAAACGCCGATCACTTTGTTATATCGGTAGATATCACCCTTGACTTTGGATCTGAAAATGAAGTCATTGCTCAAAACGACTAGACACTTTAAAAACACAGATTGGGAATCCACCGAAAACCACATTAGAGACACACCTTTTCTCTCATTGCATAACTGAGCCAACTTTATTGGTCCAAGCAAGCAATATTTCCATACAGAAATTCTAAAGCATGCTCACTCTCCTAAATAGTTCAGTCCTGGATATGACCTATGAACTATATCCGATATTGAGGCTTCAGCTTGCAGGCTTTGGCGGGTGCGGAGCCAGCTCTAAATTGCCATTGCTCCCAGGTCCACTCTGATCCGAAGTGGTAGTACCTGTTAGGATCCTAACTATTGGTTTAATAGAAACTGACTTCAAAAAAATGTATATATATATATATATATATATATATATATATATATATATATATATATATATATATATATATATATTCAGGCAAACATTATTAAAAACAGCAGAGATATCTTGCTTAATGATTCTTTTTTTCATTTTTTCGATCTTTCGTAAGATTTTTTTAACTTCAAGATGGAAGGTATTTACAAATGTTCCATGGTTCACACGAGCGCTTTCGAGTCTTTCTTGAATCATCATCAGGTGGAGATAAAATATTAAAAATAGAAGTGAAATATATAGTTACGAATGATAAAATGAGTTAATGAAAAGTCGATTAAAATATACATTTACGAGTGATAAAAAAACTCGATTAAAAATTAGGATGATAAAAGGCAATGTCAGTAAAATCAGTCGTATACTGGTTATGCTAAACATTTCAGCACATTATTGCTACTTTCAAAATTAATGCTATTCATAGCTGGGTTTTTATATATAGTGCTTCAAGTATTTTTAATTTTTTACAATTACTTTCTCGTTGCAAAATCCTTGTGTGGTCCACGAGGACCTTTCTAAGATTAGAGGGGGGACAGCTATGTTGATTTGTTAAATGCTGGTATATTGAGCTAATACTGTTCAAATGCATCGTTAATCGACGGGACAATGTGGTTTTTGTATGTCCAGCACCTCTAGAGAACAATTCTAAGATTAGATGTATTATATACTATAAGAAGTATCGTACCCAGAACCTTATCGTTAAAAATAATTCCCCGCCGGCGACAAAAATGTTGGAGCAAACCAATATTGTGTACAAATTTCAATTTTATCATCCTAATTTTTAATCGAGTTTTTTATCACTCGTAAATGTATATTTTAATCGACTTTTCATTGACTCTTTTTATCATTCGTAACTATATATTTCACTTCTATTTTTAAAATTTTATCTCCACCTGATGATGATTCAAGAAAGAATCGAAAGCGCTCGTGTGAACCATGGAATATTTTTAAATACCTTCCACCCTGTAAGTTAAAAAAATCTTACGAAAGATCGAAAAAATGAAAAAAAGAATCATTAAGCAAGGTATCTCTGTTGTTTTTAATAATGTTTGCCTGAATGAAGGAATGCTGCCTAAATACACTAATATATATATATATATATATATATATATATATATATATATATATATATATATATATATATAATCTATTAAAATCTTTTTCTTCAAAATCATTGGATTCGCCATTAAATAACCTGAAAAGGGTTGATATGCCGTAAAACAAAAAGAACCAACCAACCAAGCTTAATAGTTCACTTCAATCAGTGCAGCGGCCATTATGCAAAAGTAGAAAATGTTCAGCCGTTTCAACGCTATAAGTTAAATACAAATAAGTAAAAAAAAATGTAGAAGCTAAAAATAATTGTTGAAGTGAAATATCCGCGACTAAGAGAAAATATACCGAAATGCACAAAGTCGCAAAAAATTAGGAATTCGCGGTTTCTGAAAAATTTATAATAGTGTAGTACAAACTTTTTTTTTTCGCAATCCCTTTTTTGAAATTTTTATTTATTTCACGAACAAACACATTTTTTATAAATAAAAAAATAACCTAATATACTGAAAAAAAAATTGTTTTGAAAAATCAATATCAACTAAGCATGAAATAAAAATGTTTTACTTTTTCATTTATTTATGAAAAAAATCGCAGAAAAAGCACAATTGAAATAAGTAAATATTAAAAATATGTTATGAAAGAAAATCATTTATCATTATTAAGATTATATCATTTTATTTAAATCGATAAGATTGACGCGCTTGCATTTTTTTTTTACTTTCAAGATCAAATCTAGGCTCTAACTTTGTGAAAGCTGGTCTTAGTACGGTTTCGACACTTTTCAAATTTGCTCGATGTTTTGTTTTTAGATTAGTTAATGCTGAACACGCACTTTCGCATAAATAAGTCGATGCAAAAGATAGAAGAATGTTTATTGAAGCTGAGATAAGCTTGAATGTTCGAAATCAAAGCTAGACCAAAACGATATGAGACTCATTTTAGCAAACATGACTTTTGAAGAATCAAAAGAAAGTGCTGCAACATTTTCCTGTGCTGTTACTGTAAGATGACTCGCTTTTTCGACCTTAGCATCAAATAAATTATGAATTAAAACAAATTGGCTCGTGTCTGATACTTTGAGAAAATACTGTTTGAAATTTTCCGCGAAACTTATTAAATAGATAATTATGATTGGTTTAACATTTTCATAACTTAGTTCATTTGAAGTTATGAATTCTTCCAAACATGGAAACATTTTGCATGTGTTTTTTTTTTCACATTTTAATAGAACCTTGAATTTGTAAAAGTAAATATGAAAATATATTGGCACCTTGCAATGATATGTTAAGTACATAAAGCTTGTCAAAAATGTCTGACAAATAAATGATATACAAAAAAGTTTATTCTACTGTATCTCTAATATTATGATTTTGATGCAAAGAAAACATTAAGCATGCAAGCAAATCTTTTTTTTTGTTACTCAATTAAACAAGTTATGACTATTCTCAATTAAACAAATTATGACTATTCTCAATTAAACAATTTATGACTATTCTCAATAAATACAAGTTATGACTAATCTCAATTAAACAAATTATGACTATTCTCAATTAAACAAGTTATGACTATTCTCAATTAAACAATTTAAGACTATTCTCCATTAAACAATTTATGACTATTCTCAATGAATACAAGTTATGACTAATCTCAATTAAACAAGTTATGACTATTCTGAATCAAACAAGTTATGACTATTCTCAATTAAACAAATTATGACTATTCTCAATTAAACAATTTATGACTATTCTCAATAAATACAAGTTATGACTAATCTCAATTAAACAAATTATGACTATTCTGAATTAAACAAGTTATGACTATTCTCAATTAAACAATTTAAGACTATTCTCCATTAAACAATTTATGACTATTCTCAATGAATACAAGTTATGACTAATCTCAATTAAACAAGTTATGACTATTCTCAATTAAACAAGTTATGACTATTCTCAATTAAACAATTTATGACTATTCTGAATTAAACAATTTATGACTATTCTCAATTAAACAAGTTATGACTATTCTGAATTAAACAAGTTATGACTATTCTCCATTAAACAATTTATGACTATTCTCAATTAAACAATTTATGACTATTCTCAATTAAACAATTTATGGTTATTCTCAATTAAACAAGTCAGGACAATTCTCCATTAATCAATTTATTATTAATCTGAATTAAACAAGTTATGACTATTCTCATTTAAACAACTTATTACTATTCTAATTTAAACAATTTATGACAATTCTCCATTAATCCAGTTATGATTATTCTCAATTAATCAAATTATGACTACTCTCAATTAAACAAGTTATTACTAATCAGATTAATCACAAATGTTGTTGTTTTGTGTGTGGCTGGCCAATGATATACACATGGATATACACAATCAGTATAGATGAATCAGATGAAATTAGACTCAACAACAAGTTATAATTTTATTGTTTAAAAGTAAAGTATAAGAAAAAAGAGATTGACACTCGAATGCATCTTGGATGTTGAATATCAGAATTCGCTCCCTCTCTCTCTCTCGTTAGTTACCACTTGTTATCGTCTTTTATAGAAAGAGGAATCCATTTTCAGGGGGGTGTCAGGATCTTGTATTATAAAATAACATTTTCATAAATCTGTAACGCTTTATCTTCAAATAGAATTTTCAACTGTACTAGCGACACCTGTGGAAATTCCACAGCTGCATCTTTCATATGTAATATATTTCTGCTGGGCATTATGTGGACGTTCAGAGTGAATGAAGATCCTGTAAAAGTAAAAATTTATCTTATTAATCTGATTATTGTAGTGTCAGAATATATCTGGTTATTACGGTTTATCTCCAATATTCTTATAGGAGTTTGTGACATATTTCCATTTCCGTTGTCTGGACGCCCGGCAGGAACGTAAACCCCACGATGTCATTATGCCATAATTAGACATAGCAGATACTACTCTTGAATTCTAACCAGAAGACCAAGAAGGTACATTCTAGTTTTACATATGGACCAAAAACGAGATAATTTTTAAATTTTTTTTTTTTTTTACATTGAGTCTTCAGTGATCAGGAGATCCTATTTATTAAAAAACGAGGTGATAACATGCCACGAACATTAAATTAGTGTCTCTATCTACTAATTTAATATTTGTAGTATGTTATCACCTTCTATGTTCCTTTTTAATAAATAGGATCTCCCGATCGAGTAATTTATAATCTGTAAACAGTGACACATGTACGTACGTACGTACATTAAAGGTACATTGGTATTAATATATAGACTTAGATGGACCTATGAAAATTCCACAGCGGCATCTTTCATATGCAATGTGTTTCTTCTGTGAATGTAAACCCCGCGATATTATTGTAGCTGTTTTGTTTAAACTGTAATAGTATTTATCTAAGTAAGCTGGTTAATGTAGTGTCAGAATATATTGGGTTATTACGGTTTATCTCCAACATCCTTCTAAGAGTCTGTGAGATATTTCCATTGTATGGATGCCCAGCGCGAACGGAAACCCCACCATATCATGTACTATCTGTAGACAGAACAGATACCACCCTTGGTTCCTAGCCAGAAGACCAAGAAGGTATATTTTAGTTTCACGTACGGTCCGAAAGTTATATCATTTTTTTCATTTTAATTCTTTTTTACATTGCGTCTTCGATGATTGGAAGATTCTATTTATCAAAAGTAGGGTAGAAGGTGATAACATACTACAAACATTACGTTATCTATAAACAAATAATGTTATGTTTGTAGTATGTTATCACCTTTTATCTTCCCTTTTTAATAAATAGGATATCCTGATCGAATAATTTATAATCTGGAAATCGTGACACACGTACGTACATACGTCAAAGGTACTACAGTATTAGTACATAGATTACAAGCGGGTGGGGTGGGGCGACTTTGCTCGGTCGTAAAATACGCTCAAATATTATATTTTAATTTTTCCTGATTTCGTATATATTATTATAATGTCATGAATTCAAAAGTAAAACAACAAAAAAAAAAAACAGTAATTGGATGCCATCAGCTGGAATCGAAACCGAAAGCAAAACTGTAACATTCAAAGTTGGTGACGTTATCACTGTTCCAACGTTACATGCATATAAACTGTTAAAAAGATAAATAACTAAAAATAAACTAAGATGAATGTACAAAATGTATAACGATTTTTTTTTCAATCTTGACCCATTATTGACCCCTTAAAAACTATTTTAACCGGCTAAAGACCCATGAAAGAATAATCCATAAAAAATCCTTTCATTTGAGGCCCCTAGCGCCGCTGTGCAAATTTTAGTTTCGGAGAGATAGCGTTTGAAAATATGGAGACGGATACACAGACAGACAGACATGTAGGCAGGCAGACAGACAAACAGAGCGGTTTATTAGATTAAATAGGGGTAAGTTGTTCTCCTTTCGTCAGCCATGATCCGATAAGAAGACAATAATAATAGTGCACTTTTTAAATTATTCGAACTACTATCACCATGTTGGTTGTTATTTATAAAGTTCAGCCGATGAAACCTTCAACCTTCTCTAGCTGCATCTTTTCAAACTCATAAATTTTTATGTAAAACTCAGGAATCCTTACGGAATCTCGGACTAGACCATTAATTTAATTTATGGGGGTAGATTGTTCTTGTTCTCTCAATGATGACTGGGTAAAAATGTTAAATATTTTTTTATTGTTCGTATCGCGTTTACTGAAGATTGAACCTTCACCTACCCCGAACAACTATGACTTAGAACTGATTGTTATTTAATGTTTTTATTCTTGCGCCAGGTCAGTCCTCATCTAAAACATTTTGAATTATTTATTTACTTTATTAGAGTTGTTTTGTCAACCAATTTTTCACACGTACGAAACCGCAGCCATAAAACCGAGACCAACTCCAAAAATACAAAAATATCTACAGAGCCAGTGACTATTCTTTCTTTTCCAATACAACAACCAACATAGCTGAAGACGGTCGGAGGTCAAACCGATCAAAACGTTGCACAAATAACTCTGAAAATGAGAAGAATAGCTCAATCAAAACAAATAATGTAAAAAATTAGCCCTCATCTAAAAAAAATCTAGAATTGTAATTTTTTGCGGAATTACATAAAATCTATTTTCTCAGTCATATAAGGTAAATATTAATCTGTGCTGTTACATAAATTGAACTTCCCCTTGATAATAATGTATTCATATTTGATCCGGTTCGATATTTTTATTAGTTAGAAATATAATAACAAACAGAACATTTATATTTATAGCCAAATATAATAATGTTAACCTTTACATCCGGGACACATTAAATATCATAGAATGTTTTCGATATTCACTGTAGACTTTGATAATCATTAGCATTAAATTGTAGTATCTGTTCTGATACTACGTTTATCTGTTCTGTATTGAGTGAATAAATCGGAAATCCTTTTAGAATAAGTCCACTTTTAAGTTTTGTCCGAATCCAGGGTGTTCTATTTTTATGAGGTGGATTTTCTAAATAGTAAAGAAGTGTATGTCGTGGAGAATTGAGTAAGTACTGTAATAATCTGCAAAATTTATATTAACAATCATCATCATCTAAAAAAAAACGAAATATAATATAACACTGTAGTTACAAAATATAAGATAACAGTTCGATACGATTAACAAACATATGATAATATAAAACTGTATTTATGAGGAAAGGACAAAATATAACACTTTAATTACAGAAAAATAGCATAACACTGTAATTCCAGAAACATAATATAACACTCTAATTAAAAATTCATAGCATAGCATTCTAATTACAAATCCATAACATGACACTTTGATTAAAAATCCATAACAAACCACTCTAATTATGAATAAATAACATAGAACTCTAATTAAAAATCCATAACATAACACTGTAATTACAAACCCATAACATAACACTCTGATTCAAATCCATCACTTAGCACTCTAATTACACATCCATAACATAACACTCTAATTACAAATTCATAACATAACACTGTATTACAAATTCACTACACAACATAATAATGCAATAAACAAAACATAACATATCACGGTAATTACAACTCTATGACATAATGCTACGATTCATAGATAAAACATAACACAATAATTACAAATCCATAACATATCAAGACACTGTAATAAAAAAAACGTAACATAATACTGTAATTACACAAATATAACATAAAACTGTAATTGCATAAAAATGACATAACTACACAAACACTAATTATAAATTCAGAAAATGAATGACACTGTCATTATAAAAACATAACGTAACCCTATCATTAGAAAGATATAACATAATACTGTAATTACAACTCCATAACATAATTCTATAATTAATAGGATAAAACATAATACTTACAAGTCCAGAACATAACAATGTAATAAAAAACATAGTATAACCCTGTAATTACAGAAAGATAGCAAAACAGTACTTTCAATTTTAAACGTGTGTGTTACATTAAGATGTATTCACAAATTATTCGTTCTCGATTCTTTAATTTCATTTTAATCTCGAGAAATTTTCACCAACATTGGAACGTTACCTTTCAGACATGTTAATATGATCGCTACTCCCAACGTCTGTCAGTCAACGGCCATTTTGTAAAAATACATCATTTCCCGCGAGGTTTATCCCTGTTGCAAAAGCGCCGGTTCGTTTATCTGTCGAAGTCTTTGAAGTGTTGCCAAAAAGTTCCGCATGATATGACATATCGGAATTACCTCCCCTGATTAGCCGTGTACTATCCCACAGGTGGCGCATAAGAACAGCAAATGAAGAACGCGTTCTGAATTCCCTATATACAATGATATCTTCTCTTATCATGGCAGTCATAACTTATAGGGGCTCTCTTTTTTTTTTTTTTTTTTTTTTTTTTGGTAGGGGGTATATTATCAACGTTATCATTAAAAAAGAGAGAAAACAGCTGACTATGAATCTAAGGGGATGAACAACTGTTACATTCCCCTCGTTATAAGGTCATACATTTTTATTTATCTATTATTATAGTGAAGCTATGTTATTCAACGTTTGCTGGTTTTAAGGCTTTCATACAAAATGGATGCTAAAATATACCTCAGTTTTTTTTTTCTGGTGCTAGTAGATCAGGCTGTCTGAAGATATTGGCTTCCAGACCTAAAATGCACCAAACATTGATATTATTATTTTTTCCTTTCCCTTTGCAAAACTCAATCATGTACTGCAAAGTAAAGAACAAAAACAACAATTTTTGCCTACAAGATGACCAAACCAAACATAATAAATATACGTTTGAAGATATAAAAGTGAACTTGAGATAGAATAACATTTTTTTCCAAAATTACTAGATTTAGCATTAAATAATCAGAAAAAGGTTGATAAGTCTTTAAAAAAAAACAATCAAATTAAACATTATGATTAAATATTTGAAGATATATATACAGAACTAGAAACATAAAACCTTTTTCCAAAATTAATGTAGTCGGCATTAAATAGCCCGACAGGGGTTATTATACCATAAAAACCTAAATTAAAAAAAAAAAAAAAAAAAACTAAACACCAGGAATAGATATTTGAATATATAAATAATTTTAAGCAGAAATTTTGTTTTTCTAAATTACTGGCAACGGCATTAAATAACCCGAAAACGATTAATATGTAACAAAAGCAAAAAAAAAACAAACAAACCCAAAAACAAAAAAAAAACAAAAAACAAAACAACAGAAAAAAACAGAAAATAAAACAAAATACCCCCCGCCCCCCCCAAAAAAAAACAACCAAACATCAGGAATAATATCTGAATACATAAAGAAATTTACGCATAAATATTTATTTTCAAAATTACTGGCTTCGGCCAAAATGGCTTCGGCCAAAATGGCTTCGGCCAAAATGGGTTATATATCGTAAAAAAACAATAACAACAAGTACAAGAACAAGAACAACAACAATAGAAAAAACAGAAAAAACAAATAATAAAAAAAACAGGAATAAATATCTGAATATATAAAAAACATTAACCATAAATATTTTTTTTTTAATGACTTGCTTCAGTATTAAATAATCCGAAAAAGGGTGCATATATCGTAGAACAAAACACGCAAATCAGGCTCTATAAATACACACACACACACACACACACACACACACACACACACACACACA
This sequence comes from Euprymna scolopes, assembly GCF_053919585.1. Classification (NCBI taxonomy): domain Eukaryota; kingdom Metazoa; phylum Mollusca; class Cephalopoda; order Sepiida; family Sepiolidae; genus Euprymna; species Euprymna scolopes. The sequence goes on from NC_136518.1 coordinate 59,195,245, forward strand.
TACATATATATATATATAAATACACACACACACATACATATATATATATACAGGGTGACCCCCCCAAAACGGGCCCCAACTATAATTATACCCCGTTTCTTAGTGTTTTGTCCGAATAAAATGAAACTTTGGTCATAACTAGTTTATTATATTAAAAAAATCACATAAAAACACTAGGGTCTTTGGCCTTTTCTTCTCCGTTCTACATAATATCACCTAGATGGCCTCCAATTAGCTTTTGTTTTTATTGGGTCACATATATATATATATATATATATATATATATATAGAGAGAGAGAGAGAGAGAGATCGAGAGAGAGAGAGAGAGAGAGGAGGGAGAGAGAGAATTGATATGTAGTTTGCTTGAAGAATTGTGTGGGATAGGTATGTAGCAGAGATTTAGAAGGCTATCACAATGCAAGGAATGAATAATAGTCGATTCTAGCTGACGGCATCCAAGTCATTTTTTTAACTTTAGAAATCAGTATTATATATATATATATATATATATATATATATATATATATATGCACTTTCTATTTGTTTTTCCATAAACATTAATATTCCGCTACACATTTATGAACATGTTTCGGTCAGCTAGTTACAAGTAACTAGAGACCTCTTCAGGTGATACAGCTTACACGAAAGCTAAGTTTGTAAGATGTACAGACTTAGCTCTCGTATAAGCTGTACAGCCTGAAGAAGTCTCTAGTTACTAATAACTAGTTGACCGAAACATTCTCTTGAATGTGTAGCGACATATTAAAGCTTATGTAAACCTAAATTGAAGGTCTGTTTTGCCCTGCTTCCGTATTGAGCACTCTTGCATTAACCTCGTTAGCATTCCATTGGTTACTTTAGCTCTGGAAAATATTAACCTTAACATGATAGAGTGTAGGCTGTTTACGATATGTCTTTATTGAACTGTTAGGTGAAAGTATACAATAACTTTTAAAAATAAATACATTTAAAAAGACTGGCTCGTACTATGCGAAAATAACATTTCAAATGAATAACACCTAATCATTTCTTAATATAAATATAAGTATTTTTGCGGTTTGTGTACACTTATAGCATCTTAAATTCTCGTGTTCAAATTACTTCATTCTTAAAATTACTAAATGTATTTCTTCTTGGCATACTTCGCAAACGAAGATTCTATGAAGGGGGGGGGAGTCTACGTCGACTGCAGGCACGCTTGTGGCTGACGAGCCCGATGCGGGACAAGCAGGTTCGCCCACAGCGGCTTCAGTCAAAAGACACGTCAGGTGTGGCTATTGAGGGTTCCCGAATCTTTCTCCTGCAGCGCTTCTCCCTCAGATTCTCTGTGCGGGAGATCTCAAAGGAGGCCAGGTAACACGGTCAGCAGCAAGAGTAGACCACTAGAGGTGGTCAATGTGGCAGTCACCGGGGGACTTCTTCAGAGAGTCTTTATATCTGTTCTTCGGTGTCCCTCTTTCACGACAGCCAGTAGAGAGTTCGCCATATAGGACTATCTTGGCCAGGCGATGATCCTCCATTCTGTGCCCGAACCAGCGTAGCTTTTTTTTTACTCGGTGGGCACCACTTATCAAGGCCCGGAAGCCACTCAGGGATAAGGGTTATTGCAAGTACAGTACGTTAGTGTTGAGATTTAATGAAGTGTTCACCTAAGGGGGCGGTTCATTAGGAATTTGTTAACGTGGGACTTGAAGACATCCAAGTTGTAATCAGGTGGGAAGCAGGCAGACGGAACAGAGTTTCACAGGCGTGCACTTCTGAGAAAGAAGCTTTGTTCATGGAATCTACGTTTTAATTTAGGCACAGATAAAGAGTGGGGAAATTTTTTTACAGTGGATTCAGTTAGACGGGTGTTTTTCGTGAAAGATTGGCGAAGGGGGACCAGAGATTGGAGTTCAGACGAGCACCTGCCATGGAAATAACGATAAAACAAGGATAGGCTCGCAACGTCTCTTCTGTGGGAGAGAGGTTGCAGGATAGAGAAAAGGGCATCCCCCACTAAGCCACGAAGCCTATTTTGTACTCTGTCAAAGCTGAATAGGCTGTTTTTAGCAGCTCTGTCAAGGCAGGATAGGCTGTTTTTAGCAGCTCCTGCCCAGATATGGAAGCAGTATTCAATCCTTGGGCGTACTTGGCTTTTATATAGATAGAGAATTGCATCACTAGTGAGATATCTTCTGGAGCGGTAGAAGGATCCCACCATCTTTCCAGCGACCTTGGCAACAGACTTGATGTACGTGTTCCATTTCAGATCAGGAGTACTAGATACAGCAAGCAAAGACAATATGTGGTGGACACCCCACATGTAAGACCTTTGTCAATGTAGGGGCAACCGTTCATACCAATTGTCACTATCTAGCTTCCCTACACCCAGGGGAGGTGGTCCCAATTTCCCCTTCACTCCTCACATTAAAAATCGACTTTGTGACTAATTTGCTCGGTGGGGGGGATAAATACAGCTTTTCTTGACCTTTTGGCCAAGATCCAAGTGTAGTATATGCCGGAACAGATACTGCAAGCAAAACTATATGTGAGGGCAACCCCACATATAAAACCTTGGTCAATGTAGGGGCAACCCTTCATACCAATCGTCACTATCCACCTCCCCTTCTTCCCAGGGAGCTGGTCCCCATTTCCCCTTCACTCCTCACATTAAATATCGGCCTTGTGTCTTATTTGGTTGGTGGGGGAGAAAATAAATACCAACCCACATATAAGACCTTGGTCAATGTAGGTGAAACCCTTCATTCTAATTGTCACTATCCACCTCCCCTACTCCCAGGGGAGTTGGTCCCCATTTCCCCTTCACTCCGCACATAAAAAATCAACTTTGTGCCTAATTTGCTCGGTGGGGTAGCAAATAAATACAGCTTTTCTGTGCCTTGTGGCCAAAAGTCAAGTGTAGTATCTGTTCCGGCAGATACTGCAAGAAAAGACCATATGTGAAGGCAATCACACATGTAAAACCTTGGTCAATTTAGGGGCAACCCTTCATACCAATTGTCACTATCCAGCTCCCCTACTTCCCAGGGAGTTGGTACCCATTCACCTTCAGTCCTCACTTTAAAAATCGGCCTTGTACCTAATTTGCTCGGTGGGGGAGCAAATAAATACCAACCCCACATATAAGTGCTTGGTCAATGTAGGGGCAAACCTTCATACCAATTGTCACTATCCCGCTCCACTACTCCCCGGGAAGTTGGTCCCTATTTCCCCATTCACTCCTCACATTAAAAATCTGCCTTGTGCCTAATTTGATCGGTGGGGGAGTAAATAAATACCAACCCCACATAAAAGGCCTTGATCAATGTAGGGCAACCCTTCATACCAATTGTCACTATCCAGCTCCCTTACTCCCCGGAGAGTTGGTCCTCATTTCCCCTTCACTGCTCACATTAAAAATCGGCCCAGTGCTTAATTTACTCGGTTGGGAAGCAAATAAATATCCTTTTCTTGGCCAAAGTGTAGTATCTGTTCTTACTACATGCTGTACTTATGTTTGTAACTGTGTGATATAAAGTGGGGGATTACTTTTCTGTAATTATTTAATGGAAAATGATCACCCGCTATACAACCAGTCAGTCTCAAAGCCATTCAAGTCATTCTCCAGATCATTCGAGTTGTTTTTGATGGAATCCACTTATTTTTTTAGCATTCAAGTCATTCGGAAGTCATTCAATTCATCCTTAAGTTCATTAAAGTCATTCTAAGCCATTTACTCTTTATTTATTTAAGTCATTTCATCCCATTTTTCGGTCATGTTAGTTTATCTTGTAGAATTTCATGTCAATCCTACATTCACGCATTCATTCATTACACTAGAGCACGCAACTAATGACTATCGGCCTTGTTATATAAGCAAATGTGACTATGATGAGTATTGACTGACGTCAAGTTGTTTGGTGCCGGGCGGTGTTCATAAAAGACAATCCAATGATCTAGTTTAGCTCTGAGGCAGCCTATTAACTTGCTTAAAGTTTAATAACGCTATCCTAAGGAATCGTTCAGTATTTATGCATAGTAGGCTCAATGGGTAAATGCTGATAGTAAGGAATGAAAAGATAAAAACTGACGGTGTTACGATACTAATGTAATAAAGTTCCCGGTCTCCTCTAGGGCCGTAACAGTAGTCATCATAAAAAGGATGAAATCACCTCCAACCTTCTCAAATTATGACTATTTTAAGAGTCATTCTCCTCAGGAATCTTATAGTAACTTATGATATCGAATAAATTCGACTGATAATATCCACAAAATCTACAACAGGCCTTGGCAGGTAGTGCGACCATATCAAATTTATATGTAGCGTCTATGTTTTTACTCCTATATCTTTTTTGTAGACGAGAAAAATCGATCCTATTTTATTACTTATAGAGGTAAGAAAATCCAATTTTACGGCCAAAGAACGAGCAAAATTAGGCATAATATATATATATATATATATATATATATATATATATATATATATATATATATATATATATATAGTTAATGGCACAATACCTCTTTTGGCTAAGGTAAAAGTGTAAGTAGGATGACCCTAGAGTAAATGTGGTATTTTTGTGACTGCTATGATTCTAGCTTTGATGGTTTGTGAGTGAATTATTTGCTAAAAACTTAAATTCCATGTTTATAGTATTATGCAAATAAATGTTCTGTTCTGATATTATTATTTACCATTTTTTATCCCGTAAATGAATATAATTCCCTCTAAAACTGAGACAATTTTTTGTTCCAATTCAAAATGCTTCTTTTTAGAGAGAGTTGGATTTTCTTCACACTTAAAAACCGATTGTCTGTCTAAGTATGGCCTCGTGGAGAAACAAATAAAACATGGAAACTGGGAATTTGTATTCTTTTTCTCTTTTACACTTATCATTACTTTGGGCCTTGAATTAAATAGTATATATATATATATATATATATATATATATATATATATATATATCGTTATCAGATAATTCTCAGTTGCGACTCTGTCCATTATGTCGGGGAATGGACACAAAATGGACGCCAGGATATTTTCTGCTTAGTAGACAATTTTTCTTTGTCTCGAATTGTTATTTTCACACGTCACCATGAACAATCCTTCATTGTCCCTCTCCCCCTCTTCTCTTTCTTTCAACCTATTCTCTCTGTCTTGTTAACACACACGGGCATTTTTCCCAGAAGCACAAATAAACAACACCCCTATCGTTCTTATTATTCTCGACATCATGACTGTCCCATGATTCCTTGTGAATACTAAATCCCAAAACAAAATTTTCACACACAATGACACACACACACACACACACACACACACACACACACACACACACACACACACACACAACAATATTAATATTGAATGATAAATTGCTATAAAATCCCTTCTTATTAAAATGAAAAACATGTAGGCGATATTATTCATCTCCTTGCTTAAAGGATTGACACAATCGTGGATTTGAGTTCTCGCGCTAGAATTAGCAGACTATGGCCTACAAAGATGCCTAAACAGAAATCCCCTCTACGTCTGTTATGAAGAACAAGGAAACTCTCCAAAATTAAATTTATGATCTAAAATGCATAATTCAAGTAAAACCGATCTTGTAAGTGTATAACATATTAATCATTACAATAAAACTCTTTATCCATACATGTAGGTGTTTATATTATTTTACACACTTTCCGCTTTTTCATGAAAAGCGTAACAGAAGGAGACGGTATATCTCAATCAGCAGGGAAACAGCCATCTTAACAATGGCATAGATTCTCTTTGCATTGGTGCTGAAGGGGGGGGGGACTGAAAAATGGATGACTGAAGAATGTTGACGTTTCAACACTATTCATCTAATTAATTATTTCTCCTTTTCTGTATTACTTTTTCGTTTTTATTTTGTTTTATATTTGCTTGTGTACTTCCGTCATTACATTTTATCATGAACGTCTTTTCGCACATTAATCTTCAACTTTATGTCCTGTTTTTTCATCTTTGTCCCCATGTTAACAAGAATATTTGTACCGAAATTGATGACGAAACTGAGCGCATTTTTCTTTTTCTTTCTTTTTTTTTTCGTGATTCAGAGATCTGCTTTCCTTATGGTCGTCTTCATGTCCAACGTGAACAAATTCTTGATGAGCTATCCACTTAAATAATCCAATTCACTAAATTTCCCATTGACTACTGTACACTCATTAACCCTTATCCTCGTGACTTTCAGGCCTTGATAAGTGGTGACTCCTTTGTAAAAAAAGTTGTTTTTTTAATTAAGGAAAACAGTATGAATATATAATTTGGTTGTTGTCGACTAAGCGTTGTTGCTTGACTTTCTGCTGGTTTTTAAATAAACACAGTTATTTTTTACGTTCTTTTTTAAAATCAAATTTCAATTTTGTCTCCTAATAATTTTTATTTCAATTTTAATAGTTTATATATCTATTTTTTTTTTCAGTTTTATTCAAAGGAAAAATATCTTCGTTTACTGAATTAATTTTAAAAATATTAAAAAAAAAACAAAAAACTGACTATAATGGCGAAGCGCTTATTTGACGCCGTATTGTCTCTCGCCGAAATGGCTATGGCGGATCGGCACAGCCGAAACAGCGACGCCAAATCGACCTCGCCAAAACGTACCAAATCTTCAGCAGAAGAAATGCAACATTCTCTATGCATGTTTCTGCTTTCTAGAACATTCTTCTAGGGAAGGTCGTGATAATGCCTACAATATCTTTGTTTAAAGCCGTTTTGATCAAACATCCAGACGGTATATATTATTTTAATTTTAATTCATTATTGAGATGAGTATTATTTTATTTATTAATTTATTTATTGCGGACTGTTATCCTCATCTTTTTTAGATGTTGTTTCACGATGTTTCGACTAACTATTCTTCTGACTTTTGTACACCATTCGGTACGGACCCTACCATGGAAGATCAGATAACAAATAAACGTGGATTTATAAGACCAAAAAAAATCCAACCTTGATCGCACGGGACCCGCCCGTAGCGCAGTGGATAGAGCCGTTGAATCCTTATGGTTCCAGCGAGCATTGTCTGAAGATAACGGTTTCAATTCTACCCAAAGCTAGCCAGAGGCTTACTTGGCCAAAACATGGTGAGACGACAAAAACTACGAAAGGCTCGGAGTTCCCATCCCGTTGCGGTTACCACCTGACGAAAGCCAGAGGAATAGTTGGCCGAGACCGTCGTGAAACAACTAAAAGATGAGGATAATAAATTGATCCAGACATTGATTTTTCCACGCTAGGGTCGTCTTAAGTCGTTGTCTTTTTACATGACTTGTTAAACTTGGAAATTTTTTTTTTTTTTTTGCCAATAAAAGTTATTTATTTTGGGATGGAACTGATTATGTACGTATTGTTATGGGAATTCATTAAAATACTGAAACCATGATTGTTAATATAATTTAGAAAATGTTTTACAAATAAATGTTTCAAAATATATATTTTTCCGACATTCCTTCTTTTTCTTTTCTTCTTGTTCCTCCTCCTCCTCATAACCTTCTTCTACTTTTTATGGTAATTTTTCTTCTAATTCAACTTCTTAGTCGTCACAATCTTTTTCCAGTTTTTTATTTTTCGTCTTCTTTCCCCCCTCCTCTATCTTTTTCCTGTTCGTCTCGTTGTTGTTGTTGCTGTTGTTGTTGTTGTTGTTCTTCTTCTTCTTTTTCCTCTTCTACTACTACTACTACTACTACTACTACTACTACTAATAGTAATAGTAATAATGATAATATTTCGTACACATCTTCTTCATCTTTTTGTACCTTTGCCTTTTCTTCTTCTTCTTCTTTTTCTTCTGCTTCTGCTTCTTCCTCTTTTAAACTACTTCCTCTCGTAGCTCGTCTCCATCATCTTGTTCTTCCCATTCTTTTGTTGTTGTTGTTGTTGTTTTTGTTGTATTGTTGTTGTTGTTGTTGTTGTTGTTGTTCTTCTTCTTCTTCTTCTTCTTCTTCTTCTGCTCCTCCCTATTTCTCTGTCTCTCTCTCACACACACATACACTTTCTCTCTCCCCCCTCTCTCCTTCTCTTTCGAACGCATTGCTCAGGTGAATAGAAAAAAAAAAAAGGTGAAATGCTGCTCACCTAACATGTGCTCGGATCACATAGCGACAGAAGTTACACACACACACACACACACACACACACACACACACACACACACACACACACACACACACACACACACACACACACACATACATACACACGCTAAAAAAAGACAAAAATAATAATTTAAATAAAAATAAAAACGGAGGCAGCTTCTCTTTTCCTCACGGTCTGTCGACGCGAAGGTATGCCTGTTTCCGCGCCCGACGGGGGCCAAGTTTGGGACGGTGAGGGGGGGGGCGGAACAAGCTGTAGGCAATCACAGCAGATTATTGAAGGCAGGAAAGGTGAGGTCGAACACGCAGGCAAACAGATAGAAAATATGATCACATCTCAAAAGCAGACACACACACACACACAGAGAGAGAGAGAGAGAGAGAGAGAGAGAGAGAGAGAGGTATATGGTCATATACACATATATTTATACTTATATAATATAAACTATAGTAAGCTATACATAAGTGCCCAATAAGGAGCAGTACGTTACTGTATGTAGTTTATAAGATGCTTTCGCAAATATATCTATGCATGTAACGTCAATACCACATACACATAGGGAGTTATTTGTTAATATTCCTCTCTCTCTCTCTCTCTCTCTCTCTATATATATATATATATATATATATATATATATATATATATGTTAATGTTTTAAATATATATATATATAAATATATATATATATTAACGTTTTAATATATATATATATATATATATATATATATATATATATATATATATATATATATATATTAACGTTTTAAAAAGGATAAGTGGAGTCATTAAAATTTGGGGGAAGATCGATGCAGGGAGAAAAAAAATAGACACTAAAAATAGTCAAAAGACTATTCGACTAAAAAAAAAACAAAAAAAACTCGAGGTACCTTTCGTCCGACCCTTGTCAAGAGATTAAGTTGGAAGCGATTAAAATAAAACAATTTACACAAATGAAAAATGGAGGCCAAGGGAATGGTGAAACAAAACAAAAAAAATATATATAAAACTAAACAAAACAAAAAATATATATATAAAACTAAACAAAACAAAAAAAATATATATATAAAACTAAACAAAACAAAAAAAATATATATATAAAACTAAACAAAACAAAAAAAATATATATATAAAACTAAACAAAACAAAAAATATATATATAAAACTAAACAAAACAAAAAAAATATATATATAAAACTAAACAAAACAAAAAATATATATATATAAAACTAAACAAAACAAAAAAAATATATATATAAAACTAAACAAAACAAAAAATATATATATAAAACTAAACAAAACAAAAAAAATATATATATAAAACTAAACAAAACAAAAAATATATATATAAAACTAAACAAAACAAAAAAAATATATATATAAAACTAAACAAAACAAAAAAAATATATATAAAACTAAACAAAACAAAAAAAATATATATAAAACTAAACAAAACAAAAAAAATATATATATAAAACTAAACAAAACAAAAAATATATATATAAAACTAAACAAAACAAAAAATATATATATAAAACTAAACAAAACAAAAAAAATATATATATAAAACTAAACAAAACAAAAAAAATATATATATAAAACTAAACAAAACAAAAAATATATATATAAAACTAAACAAAACAAAAAAAATATATATAAAACTAAACAAAACAAAAAATATATATATAAAACTAAACAAAACAAAAAAAATATATATAAAACTAAACAAAACAAAAAATATATATATAAAACTAAACAAAACAAAAAAAATATATATATAAAACTAAACAAAACAAAAAAATATATATAAAACTAAACAAAACAAAAAAATATATATAAAACTAAACAAAACAAAAAAAATATATATAAAACTAAACAAAACAAAAAATATATATATAAAACTAAACAAAACAAAAAATATATATATAAAACTAAACAAAACAAAAAAAATATATATATAACTAAACAAAACAAAATATATATATATAAAACTAAACAAAACAAAAAATATATATATAAAACTAAACAAAACAAAAAAAATATATATATAAAACTAAACAAAACAAAAAAAAATATATATAAAACTAAACAAAACAAAAAAATATATATATAAAACTAAACAAAACAAAAAAAAATATATATAAAACTAAACAAAACAAAAAAAATATATATATAACTAAACAAAACAAAAAATATATATATAAAACTAAACAAAACAAAAAATATATATATAAAACTAAACAAAACAAAAAAAATATATATAAAACTAAACAAAACAAAAAAATATATATATAAAACTAAACAAAACAAAAAAAATATATATATAACTAAACAAAACAAAAAATATATATATAAAACTAAACAAAACAAAAAATATATATATAAAACTAAACAAAACAAAAAAAAATATATATAAAACTAAACAAAACAAAAAAAATATATATAAAACTAAACAAAACAAAAAATATATATATAAAACTAAACAAAACAAAAAATATATATATAAAACTAAACAAAACAAAAAATATATATATAAAACTAAACAAAACAAAAAAAATATATATAAAACTAAACAAAACAAAAAATATATATAAAACTAAACAAAACAAAAAAATATATATAAAACTAAACAAAACAAAATATATATATATAAAACTAAACAAAACAAAAAATATATATATAAGACTAAACAAAACAAAAAATATATATATAAAACTAAACAATAAAAAAATATATATATAAAACTAAACAAAACAAAAAAAATATATATATAAAACTAAACAAAACAAAAAAAATATATATAAAACTAAACAAAACAAAAAAAATATATATATAAAACTAAACAAAACAAAAAAAAAATATATATAAAACTAAACAAAACAAAAAAAATATATATATAACTAAACAAAACAAAAAAAATATATATATAACTAAACAAAACAAAAAAAATATATATATAACTAAACAAAACAAAAAAAATATATATATAAAACTAAACAAAACAAAAAATATATATATAAAACTACACGGGATGAATTAAATGAATGAATAACCCGTGATATATCGTCTATATTTCAGAACTTGGAACAAAATATAAAAAAAACAAACAAACGTTAACTTGCCTGCAAATAAGTGCAGAAACAAGAAATAATGACGCAATGCAGGTATTTCTTTTTCTTTTTTTCTTTCTGGTAAATCAGAGCTCTTTAAACAGTCCAATTTATGCGACAGCTCCTTTTGTATACAGAGCGATGGTTTGCGCATTAGTACAGTTACGACCTGCAAAATATTGAGATGTTGTTTGGAACGAGCCTTGTGTACAATGCGAAAACAACCATCCGAATACGCTTCACCACATGCTTTATTGTCATACAAGTGCGCACCAATTGATGACTCATGAATAGGTGAGCGCCATGATGTGCTCCGTAAATGCCCGGAAGTGTTCTGTGAACGCCCGGGTGTGTTCAACAATGTGTTTATTCTAGACCCTCTGGACTTTCGAAAACATGCAGGGACATGCTGTGCCAATCTGACTCCCAGCCGCTGTAAGCTGAATAGTTTTACTTACATGAACAAACAATATCACCAATGTTCTTAAAGGGATCATCAGTTGTTTACCATGAAACACTGTTTCGGAGATACACACACACACACACACACACACACACACATCCTACCCTAAGGAAAAAAAATGAGAAAAAAAAACAAAGAAAGATTAATAAGAACAAAAGCAGAGAGAGAGAGAGAGAGAGAGAGAGAGAAGACATAAGACAACAGTGACCACAGCCCAATAAAACAGTAATAAAAATTGAACATTTAAATGAAAAGTAGATTCATTTACACGTTTCCACCTCTCGGAAACATTTCAAATGAACTACAAAAATGTTTATTTTATATCTTCAACACATCTTGAATATATTCTAAGCATTTTAAATAATTTCTGAAGAGGACTCTTCACAGAACGTCTGAAACGCGTCAAAAACGATTTCAATGATTAAAAAAAAACATCATTACAATGATCTAAACATAATTTTCAATGAAAAACCAAGACACGGAATAATAAAATAATATTAAAAAATGCACATTGTTGGTGACCACCCCCTTATTTAAATATATATATACATATATATATATATATATATATATATATCTGGAGAGAGAGAGAAAGAGGAAGAGAGAGAGAGTGGAAGAGAGAGAGAGACAGACAGACTGACAACAGACAGACAGAAAAAGAGACAGAGAGTAAGAGAGAGAGATATATGTGTATCTGAGCACCAGAGATTACTGTTTTTATCTGTTTTTGATTCTGTAGGGGACTAGGATATATAAATACCCCAATCCCGTTACAAAAGAATAATGAAACGAATGGGAATTGAAGGAAACAAAGACTCAATTTATGGATAAGATAAATGTCGTTTATTTGCTGTTGAAAGAAATGAACGTTTTAGTTATAACATGTCCGCGCGTATGTAACCAATGTTCGTTGCAGGACTTGTGTTGTAGCAAGAAAAGGAAATGTGTTTTCATCTCAAGTTCGGGTCATTATTGTTTGTTCGCACGTGGGAATTGAAGTGAGTGTTGTAGTGGAAATAAGAATGATAGTCCAGCGTGTAAACAAAAGAGTGGATATGAGAGTTGACATCAGTTAGTAGTCAGCTACGTCAAGGTGTTCTTAGGGAACAGTAGTAGATAGAGAGAGAAAGAGTGAGAATGTATGCATACAGTCTTTAGCTCGTGCCCCATACATAGTCGCAGGGGTGTTGACGACGCACGAGCGTGCGCCTCCCAAAGGAGAGGCGGTTGGTTAGCCCAACCTCTCTAGCCGAGAGCTAGTCCTAAAAGGAGCATTAGAAACAGCTTGTCTCCTTGTTTTATACTCGTTTCCAGAGTGTATTTTGCGCATGTGTATTTCCTTAGAAAGCGGAAGTGACGTCGTCCATGTGTGTGTTCGTGTTCGCGTGTGTGAGTACATGTGTATACGTAAGCGTGTGTGTATATACTCGTGAATGTGAGTGTATGTACGCGAACGTGAATATGTGTACATGTGTGGACGTGGGCGCGTATGTTTGTGTGCGCGTATGTATATGACAGCTTGAAATATGAATGTCTTTTTGTGTGAGACTTGAAAAAGGCTCGTACAATTCCTTACAGGAAATGAAAACTTTTATCACGTGCAATGGAGATCTTTAATTGATTATAAGGAGCAAAGCCGGTCAAAGTAATTTAATTTATTGTAGTTCACTAGCCACTTACCAAGTGTACAGGCGTGTTCACTTATATGCATGAACTGAAATAACAAAACAGAGCAAAAGCTTCCAAATGAGGAGTGCTACCAGGTTCGTCTTACGCAACTCGTATCAACAGTTGGCCACATTTTTACACCACGTTTTTTTTTTCTTTGTCGGTGTATTTCAAGGTTGTTCATAACTGAATTTTTCTGAAGAGATTAGGTGCGTCGCAACCACTGAAATAAGGTCTGCCACATCCTACATACTTTTGTTAAAGATTTTTACCCTCAACAATTGCAAGACGAACGGAATATAGACACATACAAAAAATAATTCTCTTATATGTTATGGTATAACTTGCTCTGACATTTTACTTATGACTCTGTTGACATGACTCTTAAAGGATTTTAATATTGGACATTGCACTTTATTTTGGTTTGGAAATGAATTTAATAAGAACTAATCTGGACTATATTAAATTGATTTTGTTATTAATTTTATTTATTAAAGTTCGATCTTTGTTAAAAGTTTAGCTATGCTGCCGGCGGGTGATATCCAGAAACACGTGATTGATAAGTTTTTTACAGGTAAAAAAATATTGAAGCAAATATTGGAATAAAATAATATTAACATATTTTATTTATATAATAATAATAATAATGATAATAATAATAATAATAATAATAATAATAATAATAATAATAATAATAATAATAAAAGAAGAAGAAGAAGAAGAAGAAGAAGA
>NC_136518.1:59211824-59231824 GCF_053919585.1 Euprymna scolopes
ATACATACTACGAAACATACTACATAATTTGCAGTACAACGTTCTAATTTAGAAATGACGAACAAGGTCACCTGCTGTTGTCTGTCTAATGTAATCCTGATCCAGAATGAGATTGAATCTATTTTTTATTCTTAAAAAGCTGTATATTTCAACTTTACAAACTATTTACATTTAAAAGTTTCATTATTTGCATCATTCAAACTACTGTTCTCAACTTGAATGTTATTTTCATAACGTTTCGGCCGATGTAACTGCCGACTTTCTTCAGATGTCTCTTTCTGTCCAACTGAAGAATCACATAGAATTTAGAACCCCTTTTATTTAATCCACAGGAGTAGTATGCTTTGGTTCTGTCAGCCATGACTGTGTAGAATTATTAAACAATTTGGAATTATATTCTGAATCCACATTGAGGATTGAACCTTCAGCCTCTAGAAAAGTGTCCCATATCCTTCCTGGTGATGATGGTGGTGGTCGTCGTCATGGTGGTAATTATTGTTGTTGTTGTTGTTTTTTAGCATTATTCATTCATTCATTTCGTATGAATCAGATGTTTATTGTTGGCATTCGTTTCCCCGATATCTTTCGAGAAAGATTTCTTTCGGACCATGTAGAAGTTACCAACATTGCTTAATGAAAGTGTTTCTGTCGAACGAACTGGCTCGCTAAGGGAAGTGTCACTACAATACCACATTTACCTTAGAAGTTTTCTCGGAAACTACTGAGCCTATCTGGTTGAAAGCTTGTACAAACATTTGCTATGATAGAGTGCAACAAACCAAGTACTGTGGCATCCGTCTGATAAGCATTGATAGGGATTAACAAGAATTGGTATATTATGCAAAAATGAGCACATATTCAATACTTAATTTGGCATAAAGCACGTATTCTACGGCAATGAGCTATAACTTTTGCCTCTTTTCAAAAGATTAAGATGTATATATATATATATATATATTTATATATATATTTATATATATATTTATATATATATATATATATATATATATATATATATATGTATATATATATACTAGCATTGGTCCCCGGCGTTGCCCGGGTGTTTGGAGGTGTATGCTGAGCAACAAAAAAAAACGGTCAATTTTTGTAAATTTGACCCCTATTATAACCCCTTAACATTTATTGTTTTGGGCTCCAATCAAGTTATTAAGTTAGATCCCTGTCCAAGGAACCTATATTTAAAATTCCAAATATTTAGACCCTAAATTTTCGGGGGAGTTTGATAGAGTTCTCAAGGGTCAAATCGTTGAATTTTTACCCCTTAACAGCCAAAATTCTGGCCGAAAATGGACCACAAAGATTTTCCCAAATCTCAGTACTCTGTATATCAAATTTCGAGTCTATAGACTTAAAATTGACAAAGTTATTGCGCAAGGAAATGTACACAGACAGACACACAGACACGTTCACTTATATATATATATATATATATATATATATATATATATATATATATAGTCTGTTTCCTCAGAATGTGGCTATGTTGCTTTCTGCAAATAATCTAATCTAAATGCCGCCTAGGCCGCCATCTTGTCTAACCAACAAAATAATTCCATTATTCCCGCTAAACGCAGTCTTACAATTTCTGAAATTCAAGATGGCCGATGTTAACATAATGACGAAATCCTGTTTTTTTTTTATCTTTGGTGAAATAAGCTTCAAATGAAATTATTTATATTATCGGACGCGGAAAATAATATTTTTTAGTGCATATTCTTTTTCACTGCATTATTTTCCTTGCTTTTAGCAATTTCCGTTTGAAAAAAAAAAATAATGAGTCAGCTATGTTATAAAAAAAAAACACCTTGTTGAACTTTGAAGGTTGGCCTCGAGATAAAATGCAAAAAAAAAAAAAAAAAAAAAAAAATCCGAATTCTTGTGCGTTTTTATTTTCGTGTTTTTTCTTTTGTTATTCAAAACCCAACGAAATAGAAAATACAATCTCGTTACAATAAGCAAGGTCTAATCTAAAAATAAGCCTTCTTTCACCCTGAACGCATTTGTAATGTGGCTGTTACACTTTAAGTGTCTCGTTACATTTCAAACTTCTCAGACCCATACGTTGTTTGATATTTGATCACAAAGGAAAACAAATAAAACAGGAAATAAGTAAAAATTCAACTCGGCATATTTTTTTTAAGAAGTGCAAATGAAATGCAATTGTTCGTGGTTCTCCCAAAACAACGCATTTCATTATTTTTCAAAAGTCATTTCGCACACGTATATATTTTTTAAAAGTATCCGTCTCTGCACTTGACGATGACGCTACCCAGCGCTTTCTCGCCCTGGTATGTACATGTTCATCTCCTCCTGAGCGCACTTTGCTTCTCTTCTTAATCACGTGGTATAGTTTTCCTTTTTTTTCTTGTGACACAAGCCATCGTACACTTGCTAATTTGCATACGTGCTTTAACAGTTACTGCTAATATTTTCGCCAGACAGCTATCCCTCGGCAACTGCTGCTGCTTTTTTCACATGCGCCCATGCGCGTTTTGTAAGACATTTACTCTCGAACAATGGAGACCAAAGTGTGTTGCTAGGGACGGTATAACAATGAAAAAATGTTGATTTTTAACATGCCTGTTATTCTTTGGATGGCGGAATTTTTTATGACTATGTATCATTTGCTATCTCGAGCAAAAGAATATTTTACCTACCCCAGGACGGGTATTACACAACACATGTATGAAATAATTGTATCTTCCCTATGGCAAGAAATTTACAGCACGTATATGAAATAATCTTACCATCCCTAGGACGAGTAATGTACAATACATATTTATAATAATTTTACCTACCCTGCGACGGCTAATATAAATATATATATATATAAAAAAAACAATTTGGCATACTCTCGACAGGTACTTTACAATATATATGAACTAATTTCTCTTCCTACCAACGCCACCATAAATTTAACGAAAATGAAGTCATTTTTTTAGAAGATGGATCATTAGTATTTCCAAATGTATACATAATTGCATTTCTGCTATAAGAACGTTAATAAAAAGACGTCAGGTTAGGGTTAGGATAAAAACGTCTAATTTATAGCAAGCAAAATTGTCACAATTAATATATAGTGACGATGTTAAAATCATAGAAGAGTGTTACAATTTTGGCTCGAAAAGTATTCAAGTTATATATTTCTATTTTTTTTTTGTTTTTGTTTTAGATAAGGATTCATAGTTTGTTTTATTTGGACTATTCGAACCATTATTCTAATCTGGGTTGTTATATTCACCTCGTTTACGCCAATGTAATCTCCAACTTTCTTCAGGCGTATCTTATCGAACTCAGGAATCTTTTTGCCAAAGTCGAGAATCTTCAAGGAATTAAAAAAAAAAAAAAAAAAAAAAAAAAAGCATGCTATCTTTGTTGATTAAATAAAGGCTTCTGTTTGAAATTCCATGCAAATTCCCGAATTTAATAGTTTAATAGGATACACTTGAATAAAGTTGGAAGATACATCAACCGGTACCTTGTGTGAATAGTACTCAAAATGAATAAACCAAATAATCGAAATTATGAATCTCCATCTCAAAAATCTAAAACATAGTATGCAGTTTGTTAAATATTAATCAGATTTTTGTTATTTTTTTTTTTTTTTTGCTATAGTTTGCACATATATTATTACTAAAAAAGAGATTGTTTAGTACGCGGGGCTGGGAATAAGCAAAGACTACTGCAAACTGAAATGTGACTCAGAAGAGAGAGACAGTCTGACATAAATGTCGTCTTGGATCACTTAACGAGCTATGCAAACAGAAAAAAAAAATCGAAATTGCACAAATAACTTAACTTTTAAGCTTTGTCAAAATTCATATTGACGGAGAAAACTTTCTAACCTGACGTACTTTTGTTGTTTGTTTATGAAGTTGTCTTTACGTTTAATGCGAAGAAAATACGCTTAGTCCAGTGGTTAGACGCCGACCAATTCCGAAGCCAGAGTTGCACCAAAAGAAGGTCAGTTTGACTGTTTGGTCATCTGCGACCGGTCTCATTCATTACAGTTTTTTTTAATGCAAGCGAAACCATTACGGCAGAGAAGTACTGTCAACAAATGGATGAAATGCACCAGAAACTTCGACAACAACACCCAACATTAGTCAACAGAAACCGCTCAATTCTTCACTCGAGTGAATATTATTCATAAAAACATAAAGAGTTAACAAAAAAAGACAACAAAAAATTAAAAACATCAAATTGAGATAAATGTGAAAACATCTATATGATGACTATTTTTTTTTAAATTTATAACCGGAAACTGTAATTATTCCATTAAAACAATAGGTTTGTGATTTTTTTAGGATGTAATCATTTATATCGGTTTAAATCTTTAAATTCAACCCAAACCACCTTTCATGGCCGTTTACTAAAAGCGAAACTGTCTACTTGGTGACGGTTTACGATGAGGAATTCATAAAAGACGTTACCAAAGAGACTGCTTCACTTTAATCCAAATTGTGTCACTTTCAAACATGATAGAAGGCTCCTATTGTTCTTGGGCTTTGTACAGAACTGGCCAACACTAGATGGTCTGCATTATAATAAAAAAAAGAAACCCGGTTTTTATCAAACGAAAATTGAGTCATGTCGCCTTTTCTATGGCAAGAATTTTATCGTTCCCCTCCCCTCTAATTTTTGGAGAAAAAGTGAAGCAATCTACTTTTTGGCGGCTTTTTCGAATTCATAACTACGAGCCGCCACTAAGTAGACAGTTTCTCTTTAAATAATCCAAATAATCCAAGCTAGCAGGACCTGTGGAAATTCCACAGAGGACTCATTCGTATGTAATATATTGATGCTGGCATTCTGTAGATGTTCAGCGTAAATGGAGGCGCTCTGATATTATTGTAGCTCTTTTGTTAAAACTGCAAAATTATTTTTCTAAGCTAGCATGGACGCCCGGCATAGCCCGGTCGTAAAGTACGCTTAAATATGATATTTCAATTCTTCCAGATTTCGTATATATGATTATAGAGTAAGTATTCTATCGATTTTTATATATTATAAAGTTGCGATTTCACAAATAAAAAAATACATCCTTATGGTTTGGATGCATCAGCTTAAACCGAAACTGAAACCAAAACTTATGAAAAAATATGTGTACATGTCTATAACTTGAGTTCCTTTAGCTATTATCGAAACCGAAACAAAATCTTATGAAGAATTCTTGATAAAATTAGTTATAAAAATATAGATTACTGGAGTGCCATCAGTTATAATCGAAACCGAAACAAAAACTTATGAAGAATTCTTGGTAAAATTATGTATTATAAGAAATGGAAGTCCATAACAATTAAACGATAGTCACTCGGATGTAAGCGTGACATAGAAAATAAATAACACACATGCTAATATATATAGTTTAACGGGACCTGTGGAAATTCCACAGTGGACTCTTTCACATGTTGATGTTGGCATTCTGTGGATGATCAGTCTAAATGGAGACGCTTGGTATTATTATACCTTTTTTGTTAAAACTTCGAAGGTACTTATCTAAGCTAGCAGGGACGCCCGGTCGTTAAATACGCATAAATATGCTTGTATATATTATGATAGAGTCAATTCGATTCTTATAAAGTTGTGATTTCAAAAATAAAAAAATTATATCTATATAACATGGGTGCATCAGATTGAATTGAAACCGAAACCAAAACTCATTTACTATATATATATATATATATATATATATATATATATATATATATATATATATATATATATATATATATATATATATGTTTTATTTTTTATTACCGTATCTTTCTGTTGAGTTACATTATTGTTTCAGCTACTCGGCTCTTTTTTTTTGGCCGTCTGTAGCTTCCTCAGACTTTTACAGAAAACGACCGAGTAGCTGAAACAATAATGTAACTCAACAGAAAGATACGGTAATAAAAAATAAAACGCTCTACAACAGTATTGAGCACTTTCTTAAGTTTTTATTAATTACCATTTCCACTAAACTATATATACATATATATATATATATATATATATATATATATATATATATATATATATACATATATATACATATATATATTGATTTTCTTCAGCTATAATCGAAACCGAAACCAAAACTTATGAAACATTCTTAGTAAAATAATTTATAAAACAAAAAATAGATGACTTGTGTGCCATCAACTATAATCGAAACCAAAACAAAAAAACTTATAAAGAATTCTTGGTAATATTATTTATTGTAAGAAATTGAAGGTCATAACAAGGAAACGACAATCACTGGGAAGGAGAAAGATGTACGCGTGACACACAAAATAAATAACACACATGCTATCTTATTAATGTATAGACTAGCGGGACCTGTGGAAATTCCACAAGGGACTCATTCATATGTAATATATTGATGTTGTCATTCTGTAGATGTCCAGTGTAAATGGAGACGCTCTGATATTATTGTAGCTTTTTTGTTAAAACTGCAAAAGTATGTATCTAAGCTAGCACGAATGCCCGGTAAAGCCCGGTCGTAAAGTATGCTTCAATATGATATTTTAATTCTTGCAGATTTCGTATATATTACTTATAGAGTTAATGTTCAATCGATTTTTATATGTTATAAAGTTGTGATTTCAAAAATATATTCATATGACTTCGGTGCATTAGCTTGAATCGAAAGCCAAATAAAAACTTATGAAAAAAAATATATGTATATATATATATGCATAACTTGAGTTCCTTCAGCCATAATCGAAACTGAAACCAAAACTTATAAATAATTTATAACAAAAATATATGATTTACGTGACATCAGCTATTGTTGGAACCGAAACCAAAACTCATGAAGAATTCTTGGTAAAATTATTTATGACAAGAAATAGAAGAGCATAAAATTAAACGACGCTGATGTTAGCGTGACAAAAGGACACGCGCACGCTATCGTATTAATATATAGATTTTTTTTTATTACATTTTCACCCCAAACAAGGCACGTTGCCACTTTGTTGTAGGGGACTACTATCAGGGGCAGCAACTACTGGGGCACTATGTTGGGATTTGGGCAGCAAGATGTCGGTTCACGTTGCACTTGAACTTCTGCACGTCAGTACAGTAAGGGAAGCAGGAACCTGGAATGGAATTCCAGAGTCTAGCGGTTCTGGGGAAGAAACTACTGGGGTAGAAAGATCTTTTACATCTACTCTACTGTGTGGGGGTGGGATTTAGCTGCCTGTCGGGTTTGTCGAGGGTGTCTACGTCGTGGCGGCACAAGTGTCTGCAGTTCGTCAGAGCATTCACCATTAAAATACTTGTAGAACAGGCAGACGGATGCAACGTTTCGTCGATGTGACAGAGGCTGAAGCTTAGATGCCAGTTCAGGGCTTATCAGATTGGCGACTCTCTTTTGAATCTTGTCTAGGAGCGAGAGACTAGTAGCAGATGCACCAGCCCACATGTGACAACAATACTCCATACATGGGCGAATGGTCGCCTTATTAAGGTACAGGATACTTTCAGGTGTCAGTAGCTTTCTAGCACGGTAGAGAGAGCCTACCTTTTTAGCAGCGGCCCTGGCAATGTTTTCAATAAAATTGTTCCAACTCATGTTTCCTGTGAACGTTAGGTCAAGCAGTTTGAAAGATGTACTCTCAGACAGGGACTCTCTGGCCATTGCTATTGATGGCAGAGAAGGTTTCTTGTAATTATTGAAGGAAACCAGTTTAGTCTTGGCAGCATTGAATGTGACCATTCATTTATGCCCCCATTCCACTACAATCAATCGTCACCTTAAAAATCCAGAAAATTACGATAACATTAATTAAATGATACAACACTCAACACTTCTGACGTTTCAAATCACAAGATATCGCACGTTCAAGCAAGACTGAGTTATGCTTGGCTAAATAAGTTTGATCTCTCAGGAATGTTGTATCAATAAATAAAATAAAGTATTGAAAGGCAAAGTGTTGGCCACAGTTAAGACATAAAAGATCCTAGTCGCCAAAATGCGGAGGAATCACTTGATGATGAACGTGGTGGAAGGAATCCACTCCCAATCTAAGCATGGGACATATATTTTTTAAAGGTGTGTGTTTTTTTAAGTATTTGATAGTATCTCAGAGAACCTCCAAAAATATCCAGGAAGGCGTCAGTCTTGTAAACAACATCCCAGAAAACTGTTTAAGCATAAAACTCACTGTGTCTTCATTTTCTTTTTTTTCAAACAGTATCTCCTCCGAGAATCCACATTACAGAGACGGGTTAAACGATTGCATTTTTTTGTGAACTGTTATATATATATATATATATATATATATATATATATATATATATATATATATATATATATATATACTAGCAAAAGTACCCGTCGTTGACTGGGTTCAAAAGGAGCCTACAGAAAATGGACTGATTTATGAAAGTATGATACGTTATGAAAAGTAAAGGTTGTTAAGAGATAGCTTCGAATTTGGAGGTATCAAACCCAAAGCAAAATATGATGAAAGTAAAAATAAAATAGATAACCCCCATAATTTATTATACCATACCTGTTCACTTAAACACTTATCACAATATTCTGTAGATCTATATTAAAAAACCTTGTTAAACTTTGTGATATATTTCCATTCTTATGGAGGTCAGGCGCGAACGAACACCCCATAATTTTATTATACCATATTTCTTCAAACTAAAACATAATTATCAAAGTATACTTACGCAGATAGATATGAAAAGTCTTTATTAAATTTTGTGCCTATTTCCATTCTATGGAGGTCAGGCGCGAACGCAGACCCCACAATTTTATTATTCCATCCCTATTTAAGTTAAAACATACTTATCAAACTATTATTATTTACATCTATATCAAATAGACTTGTAAACGTTTTTTTTTTAATTTTTTATTTCCAAATTTCCCCCACCGAGCAAATTAGGCACAAGGCCGATTTTAAATGTGAGGAGTGAAGGGGAAGTGGGGACCAACTCCCCGGGGAGTAGGAGAGCTGGATAGTGACAATTGGTATGATGGGTTGCCCCTACATTGACCAAGGTCTTATCTGTGGGGTCACCCCACATAGGGTCTTTACTTGCAGTATCTGCCGGAAAAAGATACTACACTTTGATCTTGGTCCGAAGGCCACAAAAGTGGCCTATTCGCGACCAAACATGCACACAGACGTTCAGCTTTATATTATAGATATATGGAGGATTCTCTCAACGAAGACGATGGATTAGAGTTCAGTATGCAATCTTCAGCAGCTCCTAAGCTCTGGTGCATCACATGCATAATTGCAATCCTGTAGACGTCCGGTGTACTCCTCCGCAGATGGTGAACTTGCATATGCTCATTGGTCAAAGATGCCTTTTCGAGTGAACAGATAACCCTGCTTTGCTGCGTGCTTTAAAACTACGGTGGCATACGTTTTCATTTTTTGGTGGATTTTTCTGGTGTTTTGTCTTCATATATGCACGAAGGGCGTCCCTATGACGAAGGCGGTTATGCTCAAATTATCTGTATCCTAGAAAACAGATATTTGTCCATTCTCTGCGATCCCCTCCTGCACTCTTCCGAGAGCTCAGAGAAATTCCACAACGCTTCAGGTTGTCTTTTAGTTTATCTTTGTATCTTTGTAACGAAGCAGGGGACGCCCTGATGGGCGGCAAGAATTTGTCAGTTGTCTAAATTTATATATATATATATATATATATATATATATATATATATATATATATATATATAAAATTGATAAAACAAAATGGCAGGCAGAAGTTGACTAAAAGTTCTCTGGAACGCATGCGCCAATACACGTTTATGCGTTTAAGTTCAGTTTTAACCATTTTCTGGTCTAATAGTAGCTTAAACTGTAAGGATTAAGGTTGGAGCCTTAAATGTTTTGGTTTCGGTTCTAGCTGATAGCACCCAAGTAATGCATTAAAAAAAAAAAAACTTTTCAAAGCACCAATATATGCTAGGTACACTATAC
Source organism: Euprymna scolopes (assembly GCF_053919585.1). Lineage (NCBI taxonomy): Eukaryota > Metazoa > Mollusca > Cephalopoda > Sepiida > Sepiolidae > Euprymna > Euprymna scolopes. Next base: position 59,221,787 of record NC_136518.1, read on the forward strand.
TAATAGAGGATTAGTTCTATAATGATAAATAATATTAAGTTGTTTACAATTGATTTACAATCTCTGGTCTCCCCTCGCCAATCTTTCATGAAAAACACCCGTCCAGCTGAATCCACTGTGAAAAATTTCCCCCACTCTTTATCTGTGCCTAAATCAAAACGTGGATTCCATGAACAAAGCTCCTTTCTTAGAACTGCACGCCTGTGGAACTCTGTTCCGTCTGCCTGCTTCCCTCTGACTACAACTTGGATGTGTTCAAGTCCAACGTTAACAAATTCCTAATGAACCGCCCCCTTAAGTAAACATTTCATCAAATCTCCACACTAATGTACTGTACTTGAAATAATCCTAATCCCTGAGTGGCTTCCGGGCCTTGATAAGTGGTGACCACCGTGTAAAAAAGGGGGTAATCTATATATTTATATAAGTGAGAATATGTGTGTGTGAGGACTCTTCTCAACCTATATACTCAATGAACTTTTATCTATAAAGTTGAAATTTGGTGTATAGGATATTCAGACGTATGGAAAACGTTTTAATCCGTTTTTATCCGGACAAAAGAGGTTGTTGAGAGGTCAAAAAAAAAATTTGAAAAATTTGTACGTGGGAGGGATCGGATATTCTGTGTTTGCTGTTTCACGAATGCGTATGCGTGAATAGTAAACATTACAGATTACTTATGTAAAGAATAAGTAGTTTGAAAACACGTTTTAAAGAACGTGTCATGCTGGTTTAATGGTTATCGTACTTGACTCACTCTCTTTAGGTTTTGGTTTCAATCATAGCTCGAGTATTTTTTTTTACTTTCAAGAAATGAACATCTTGGAAAAAATAAATAATAGTCGCATGCACATATCTCAGTTTCTGTATTAATTAAAATATAATATTTATGCATATTTTATGACCGGGTAAGGTCGAGCGATCTGTTAATATATATATATAATTTTTAGAAATTTATTATTCTCATGCGATTGGGACATGACGTCAATGATGTTCTCTCCAGTTCATTGATGGTTTTGGTCGTTCGAAACATCATGCCATCTTCTTGATAAGATTGATCAGGTTCTGGTTCCAATCTCTTGTTACCAATCTGTTTGCGCTGAAAATAACACAAAGCGAAACAGTTAACAAAAAAGTGATAATGTCATGATGATAGTGTATATAAAATAAGTTAAATATCGAATGGGTGATGGTAAGTAATAGATAAAGAAATACCGTTTAAAAGAACTCTAGGAAAAACATAACAATCGTCGTGATGTGACCAAGTCTATTACATGATATGGGTTAAACAACTGCAAAGGAATATACCTGCTAATGAACTCGTCCCGAAAATTTAAAAAAGTGCTAGGTAAACTACTAAAATAACGGTTGAGTGATTAATCAGTAGGGCTGTGACAACAGCATATTCTTTTCATTGTTTTGACTCTTGAGTATATATCCGTTTATATCTTATTTGTTTTTATATAGACTGATATGGTTCTCGATTGATTGACTGTGTCTTACTGTGTCGGATATATACTTGAGAGTTAAAAGAATAAAAAGAATATGCTGTTGTCACATACCTATTAACCAAATGTTTAAATTAATCTAAAGAATAGTTTGCTTGTTCTTTTCTTAGTTAGTCCAAACGTGACGTTTTGAGAAGTCCAAATATCAATTTTTGTTATGTAAACTTCTTAAAAAAAAAAAAGGGGGCCAAATTCGCGAAGTATGGCTTTAAAAAAACTAATCCGGCAACCCTGATCAAAAATATGAGAGTGACCTCCCTTTGATGTAGCCTCGTTTTCCAATATCATAATAATAATAATAATATATTATCTATATTTTAATTGTGTGAAAAAGAAACTTGTAATAATTTCGACGTCTAGCGGTTTTTCACTGAAAATAGATTTTCCAAAAACTATGAAAACGTATTTGGTGTGGGAGAGAACTCAAATGCTTATTAGACATCATCCCAGTCTGTCTATTTGGAAGTTTGTCAAAGACTCTAACATGAGAATATTTCTCATCAGAAGTAAACCCTGACTAAATATATATATATTTTTAATTTGTGCTGTCTCAGGCCATCCAGCATGTTCCTCTAGATTGTGAACAGAGGCACAACGTTAATAATAAAAATAAAACAAGAAGCGGTAGACAATGAGGAATTTATATATGAAATTATGAATAACACCAAAAGCAAATACTGACATACATGGTCTCTCGATCCGCTTATATACCCAGTAGGAATAGGGAAATAATAGTGTCAACCTTCCGGTCTGTAGAAGTGCAATCATGCTATAACAGAGTTCAGCAAGGGTCAGACATTAGGTTTTGATAAAAAAAAGATCCTGGCATCTTAACTCCATATGCAAGTTTGTTTTCCAGTTGACCATAACATGATCGTTTTCAAGTCCAATGTAAACAAATTCTTCTTGAACCGCCCTCTTATATAATCAAATTTTACCCACTTTTCACCACAATTGATTATTGTCTCACTGACTATCTTACATACATTGACCTTTATTTCGAGTTGTCTATAGGTCTTGATAAGTGGCGAATCCCTTGTATAAAAAACGGGTCAGATATTTCATAATTCTAGGAGTCAAAGGCAACATTGGACCTAACATCGTTTGTCTCAGTAATCCTGATTTAAACACTTTTATGACTAAGCCCCCTCCACCCCATATGTAGCAACAAAGAAAAAAAAAAGAAAGAAAATTAAGAGACTTAAAAGCCCGAGACACGTTGCATATATTTTGAAATTAAGAATTACGTATATTAGATACGTTTAGAACACGCATCTTCTTGACTTTCTCACATCATATGGCTTTATCCTTCATCACATTTCAGGTTTCTGTTATTTTCCTGGCCAGGATTTCGTTTGCTGTTTTGCTCCACCTTTCAAATTTCGAATAGTAATAGCAAAACAGTAGTATCTTCAAATTAAGAACTACGTAAGAAACCCTTAAGTGAGACACTTTATCAAATCTCCAATACTAACGATTACTACAATACTATCCCATTGATTACTGTACACGCAATAACGCTTATCCCCAAGTGGCTTCCGGGCATTGAAAAGTGGTGACCTCCATGTAAAAAAAAAAAAAACGCATATAGAATACGCATATTTTTTTATAAACAAATTTATTCGTTTATTCGGATATTTTGATAATAAACATCTTTGTCAATGAAAGTCTATTATATTTTTTCTTTTTGTTTTCTTGTCCACATGATGAATTCCGCGTGTAAGAATTTTAGTTCGAATGTCTTATAACGGTAGGATTATCAAAAACAGTCAGCAGGATATCGCGTTAGCCGCGCAAAATGAATTGTAGAAATGTTAACTGCGTTAGAAGCGTTGCATATATTTCATTGACAAAGATGTTTATTGTCGAAATATATGAACAAATAAATCTATTTATAAAAATATATACGTTGTATTGTAGCCTTTCGAACATATTTTATATATGTAGTTCTTAATTTGAAGATACTACTGTTTTGCTATTACTATTCGAAATTTGAAAGGTGGAGCAAAACAGCAAACGAAATCCTGGCCAGGAAAATAACAGAAACCTGAAATGTGATAAAGGATAAAGCCAGATGACGTAAGAAAGTCAAGATGCGTGTTACTACCACGACTAGATGATGATGAGAAAGTCTTATCAAACAGGGATGGTGTTCATAGGAAATGGAAAACGTTTTATATTACTGATAAGCATTAGTAACTATTAAAGTTTTATATTAAAATAACAATCGCGCTTCTACACTATTGGGATGAGATTTTGTAATAGATAAATGGAGTTTTCATATAAAAAAACAATGGTTTCAACTGATTTTTTGTCAATTCTAATAAATTACAATGGTAGCTTCCAAATTATGCAGTCGAAATTACCTGAATATTACTGAATTATTAAAAATAAAAATAAAACTTTAATCGTGGTAGCAAGTGAAAAATTTCCGCCATCTTGTTTAAATCGATGCGGAAAATTACCTCCCTTTTAAACTCTCTTGTGTCTTACGATCGTTTTCATCATATTCTATTTTTTATTTTGTTTGATAAATAATTTTCTACCTTATCGATTTTCGTAATTTTGGATATAATCAACTTAAGAATATGAAGAATACCATTGTTTTCTTGTGAAATTCAGTATTACGACTTGCGAAATTAGTGTATAAGCGTCATAAAAATTGTACGGTCTTCTTTTACGCAATGTTTTTTTTTTTGTCTTTTTTTTTTTTTTTTTTGGTAATTATCCCTTCCCACTGCATAGGGCATCTTTATTTCGTAGTAATCCAGCTGTGACCTATGGCCGGATGGTCTAACAATAATATCATTTTGACCAAGATCTTCAACGTCCATTCGGAATCTTCCTTCTAATGTGCTCCAAAGCGACGGGATGCCGTGCAGTTAATGCACCGTGAAGCAAACAAGTTGCTCCCACCTTCCTTGTCAAAATATATCGGTTACGCTATCTTGTAAACGTAGATAATTGCCGCTAGGGGGGGGTGCTGGTGCCTGCAGTCACGTCTATTTGAAACTGAAGAAATGAAAAAAAAAAAAAAAATTATGAAAATTAAAACGTGTTAAAAATAGACTTGGCCAAATGAACCAAGTTAAAGTATTATAAAAACAGAATTAACAATGTGTGACTTCTTTTTATTATGTACAAATGTCAAAATTAATACACAATTATTTCTTATCTACTAGCGGAACCTGTACAAATTCTATAGCGGTATCTTTCATATGTAATATATTGCTGCTGGGCATTCTGTAGGCGTTCAGCGTGAATGGACACCCCGCGGTATTATTGTAGCTCTTTTGTTAAAACTGTAAAAGTATTTATCTAAGTAATCTGGTTAATGTAGTGTCAGAATTTATCCGGTTATTACGGTTTATCTCCAATAGCCATATAAGGAGCTTGTAACATATTTCCATTTTATGGATGCCCGATACACGAGGAAACCCCCACGATATCATTATATCATCTTTAGACAGAACAGATACTACCTTGTGATCATAGTCAGAAAGCCCAGAAGGTATATTTTAGATTCACGTAGAAGCAACACTATTTTTTTTATTATTTTTTATATTGCATCTTCGGTGATCAGGAGATCCTATTTATTAAAAAAGAGGATAGAAGATAACATACTACGAACATTAAATTAGTGTATTTTCATGCTAATTTAATGTTTGTAATAGGTTATCAACTTCTATCCTTCTTTTTAATAAATAGGATCTCCCGATCGAATAATTTATAATCTGTAAACTGTGAAAAAGTTCATACGTTAAAGGTACTACGGTAGTAATATATTGATTATTAATGGCGATTTCGTATCTGTCTGCTGTAAATGAAAGCTAGACATTTATCTTTAATATGCCTCTATATAAAGACTGCATTTAGAGGTAATTAAACGGTTTTGAAAAGAGTTATTGAGGTTAGGATTACGATTAAGAAAAACATGATGTAAGAGGATGGAGAATAAGTCGACACTTAAAGGCTCAGGAACGGTTATGTATTAGGTGTCCAGATGAACCATATGTATTATTTAAAACATCTTATAATAATTTGCATGGCGAATTTTTGTTGAAGCGTGTTGTTTGAACCGGATGTCTAATCTTTGCGACGTTTTTCCAATCGTAGCTACATTTAAATAAAAAAAATAATTAAATTATAATGGCGTGTGTCTACTTTTATATTTGAAGTCGAAACTGTAGTACTATCTTTTAATATTACTATTTAAAATCAGTGTACTATCTTTTAATCTACAATTTATGTATCCCATATAGAGATTAAGTGTTAGCCCCAGTAAGCCCCCCCCCCTTGATTCATAAGAACTTTGATTAAAGTTAAATGAAACAAAAAACAAACATTTTGCCCTTCATAAAATAGACTAGCAGGGTTATCCGGCGTTGTCCAGGGCAAAAGTTTAACATATTTCTATTAAAACTTCTATCCGTCTTTCTGCCTTTCTCAATCCGTCTTTCTGCCTTTCTCTCTTTCCTCCTATCCCCGTTTTACCCCATTTCGCAAAAACTTATATCTCCTCACTCCAGCAAGTTCCTCTCTATCCCCAGCTGGACATACACACAAATAATTCTTTATATATAGATTCATGGAAGAATGAGTCAGCATTGTCTTACCATAGGTACACAATAACACTGAAAAACGGAGTCCACGTGACATACACACAAACAATTTTTTTATATATATGATTGAATTAAACCCCAGTTAATGAATAATGTTTTCTAGATTGAACATATTATTTATCCGAGGAAACACCGAGCAAGAAAATACTATGTCTTGAGGGGGGTATTTGTTTGATCGTTTTTTGTTTTTTTTGTTTTTTTTTAGTTTTAGCCGGACATACAAACATATGCACAAACAACTGGTCTTTACGTAATAGATAATGACTTTAGGTCGACTTTCACTTACAAGCCTACGACACTTCCTATACCACAACGTTCAGTCGTTGATAATATCGGGGATCCAACGAGAATAAACGTTTGCACGTGATAAGGTTTGAATCATTTGATGGGATATAATTATACAGATTATCTATATATCTATAAAAGTGAAAGTGTCTGTCTGTCTGTCTGTGTATATGTGTGTCTGTGTGTGCACATTTCCATACGCAATAACTCTGTCAATTTTTTGTCCACAGACTCGAAATTTGATATACAGGGTACTGAGATTTGAGAGAATCGACGTGATCGGTTTTCGGCCAGAAATTTGGCGATTAAGTGGTCAAAGTTCAACAATTTGACCTTTGAGAACTCTACCAACCTCCTCCGGTAATTTTGGGTCTAAACACTTGATATTTTGGATATAGATTCCTTCGACATGGATCTAACTTAATAACTTAATTAGAGTCCAAAGCAATAAATGTTAAGGTGTCATAATAGGGGTTAAAGTTTTAAAAAATTAACCGCTTTTTTGTTTTTTGCTCAATATGCACGTCCAAATACCCGGGCAACACCGGGCACCCATGTTAGTAATCTATAATTATTTAAAGTTCAATTATCTCCCAAATCACATTCTTAGATCATTTGTAGACATTTATGCAGACGATATTACAATATATGGCAACATTTCAAAAGCCGGAAATGACAAATATCTCTCTGAGTCTCTCTCTTCTAATCTTGAGTACCTAGTGCAATGGGGAAAACGGGAGCTGGGTTTAATGCATTTAAAATCAAGCTTACATCTTTCCATCATCAACTCTCTGGTCCCTATCCTATCTCAATTGAAATGAATGACTCTCGTCTTGGAGGAACACCATGTTTAGACAAGTTTCCGGTACTGCTCTTCATTTTTCATCTGAAATGGAACACATACATAAATTCCGTTGCCAAGATCACCGGAAAATGGTAGGCTCATTCTACTGTTCCAGTAAATATCCTACTAATAAGTGGCGCCCTTTCCTCTTCTCTGCGGGCTCTCTTCCACAAAAGAGACGTCACGAGCCTGTCTTTACTCTATGATTAATTTTACGGCAAGTGCTCGTCTGAGCTCCAATCTATTATCCCCGCTGGCCAAACTTTCCCAAGAAACACTCGACTAACTACAATTACTACCAACAATTTCCCCAGTCTCTGTGCCTAAATCTAAAGCGGAGATTCCTTGAACAAACCTTCTTCCTCGAACTTCCTGCCCGTGGAATTCTGTTCCACTAGTATGCTTCCCAGCTGACTACAACAGTTTGTTTTCAAGTTCAATGTAAAGAAGGTCTTGTTGAACTGGTCCCCTAAATAATTAAACTATACGCAATTTTCAATACTAAGAATTCCTTCGCTGTTATCTCAAAGACCACCGTACATTCATCCTCGAGTAACTTTCGGGCCTTGGAAAGTGGTGAGTACCTTGTAAAATAAAGTAACAACAATTATCATATATTTTTGTTTTTTGTAACTTATAACAAATCAACCATGGATACGGATTATGTTCGTCTTTCTATTAAGTGAATCAACAAAAAGGAATTCCGAATGGACGATTGAAATTACAAACACGGGCGTCACCCTTTACAGCCGAGTGATATATCACACTCTCTTGACCCTCATATTTCATTTACTGATACAACCAGTTGAATTGACCCTAACCCTCACCCTAAACACACAGGTTTTATTTATAAACGTTTTAGTTTTATAGTTATGGTTGACCCAAATAACTTACTATTTCTTAACTTTTCTCTTGCAAAAAACAAACAAATAAATAAATAAATAAAATGACACACACAAAAAAAAAAAACGAATAAGAAAAGTTGCCATCATCAATTACCTCTTTCCCTGGGTTCCGTGAATATTTTCTCCTTTGGAAGACCCGGATGTAACTTTAAAAAAAAATAACAAAAATTATTCACCTCCAAACAATGCGCGAAACGGAGGCTGATGCAACCAGCTGAACTAACCCTAACTCTAACCTTAATCACATAGGTTTCATTTATAAACGTTTTACTTTGAATAACCCTAGTAAACTGAGATGTCTTATCTTTTCTATTCAAAAATAAAAAAAATTTAAAAAAAAGAAAGTAAGAAATAGAAAAAAGGGGTACTTTAAAGAACCCCAACATCTATTAAACTGTAGAAGAAAAATAGCAAACAACTGTGTTCACAAGATAAAATTTACTCTAGGATAGCGATACAAAATAGTTTTAAAACTAACAAAAACAATAGAAAATAGACAAATAAATAAATTAAATAAACATGAATATACATAAACGATCACATATATATGTATTTATATATATATTATATATATGTGCATATATGTATGTACATATATATATATTTATATATAAACTAACATTAATAAAAAAAACACTAACCTAGATTTAAAACAGATCAAGAAACTTAATATCCAGGCTAAATAGAGCACACACAAAGGAACAGGTCAACCAGAGGTCAAATAGGCCTTTGTGCGATAAATGCATGCTCATTGGCTGATAGGAAGGGCGTGGTGGATACTAGAAAGCTGATTGGCTAACTAAAATCTCAATAGAAGATGCGCATATAAAAACGACAAACAACCGCAGAATTCGCGCATAAGCCTGACGAATCCTAGAGTGGATGAAACGCGGAATATTCAGTGTAGCTTAATCGCCATATACATTTTATAACTTACTAACTAGCTACCTACGTATTGAGCACTTTTGAAGTAAATACTTAAAGTTTACGCATAAATCTATACTTTCGTATATTAATTTTATGTGAGTAAATTATATATATATATATATATATATATATATATATATATATATTCTTTCCGACTTTATGGCCATTACATGATCATATGTGTGATTTTAATTTAATTACGTCACCTGATCTGCTTCACGTACGTTCAACGTTAAAATATCTCGTTTTTCTTTGAGTTTGATCTACACATCGAGTAGTAATGGGATGGGCAAAGATCAGCGAGAAGTACGAGACTGAACGGGTTTTTGTTCTCGGCTCATCTTCATCAAGAACTGACATCTTGTATTTCGTAAGACTACCTACACCCGACCCCCAAAAAGTCGAGAAAAGAGAAAGTTCGAGGATATCTAAATTGCGATTTTCTTTATAGTTAACACAAAGACATTTCTTGGTTCAGATTTCATAAGACCGAGAAACTTCATTAATTGCGTTACTCTGTTAAACCACGTGGTCAACGAAAAGACAAGGTAGATATTGAAGATGGAAACTTGACAATATATTAGCCTGGTATCTGAGCTCAAGATCAGAACATAATTATTTTTGTATTTTGACTACTAGTAAGCTCTAATCTTGTGTTGGGGAATGTTGAATGATAAGTTATACAAACATATATGCACTACAAAGTATTATATATATATATATATATATATATATATATATATATATTGATTTTCTTCAGCTATAATCGAAATCGAAACCAAAACTTATGAAAAATTCTTAGTAAAATTATTTATCACAAGAATACCAGTGAAGAGTGATACTTGATTTTTTCATCCAAAACTTTAAGTCAATCCATCAAATAATAACCAATTTTATAAAATCAACGGTAGGTTCTCTACAGGGCAATGTAGACTACATTGTGTTTT
>NC_136518.1:59236824-59301824 GCF_053919585.1 Euprymna scolopes
CAGTCATGAGCATGTTTCGGTCTACTAGTATTTACTGACTAGAGACCTAATCAGGCAGCAACCCTTATTTTCGTTTTAGAATTCCGTTTTCGAAAATAAGGGTTGTTGCCTTATGAGTTCTCTAGTTAGTAAATACTAATAGACCGGAACATGCTCATGACTGTGTAGCAACAAACTACTGCTTATGTAAAGACAAATGTAACCTGCTCTACTTCTGTATTGAGCACTCTTGTATGAACCTGGTTATATTTCATTGGTTACCCTACCTTTAGAAAATAGCAACCTCAAATTATATATATATATATATATATATATATATATATATATATATATATATAACTACTTCATTTACTCACATAAAAGTAATATACGAAAGTATAAATTTATCCGTAAACTTTAAGTATTTACTTCAAAAGTGCTCAATAGGTAGGTAGAGCTAGTTAGTTAGTTATAAAATATACATGGCGATTAAGCTACACTGAATATTCCGCGTTTCATCCACTCTATGTTTTTCAGGCTTATGCGCATAAGTCTGAAGAATCCTAGAGTGGATGAAACGCGAAATATTCAGTGTAGCTTAATCGCCATGTATATTTTATAACTAACTAACGAGCTATATATATATATATATATATATATATATATATATAGATAGATAGATAGATAGATAGATATACTGATTTCTTATAAGGGTACAGAATTTATAGAACGCAATCATGAAGGGAAGACATAAATTCATAATTAAGAACGTTTAAAATAAAGTCAACGTTTACAATAAAGTTAACGGGGTGAAGAGAACGGAAGAAAAAAAAATGAGGAGTCAGCTGACCGGTTTCGCCCTCGTTTTATCCAAGCTATATAGAGAGATTTATTTTGGAGAAAAAAAAAAACACGTATGGGAATATATGTACAAATAAAAATCACGTTGCGTTACGTTATGTATGGGAACAAAATGGGTGAAAGCGCTTGAAATAGAGCAACGTTCGAATCATATAACAGTTGCTGTATTTCAATCGTTTTTCCCCATTTTTCCATACATATATTTGTACATATTTCCGATTCCCATTCGTGTTTTTTTTTGTTCAACTTTGGTAAAGCGAGGGCGAAACCGGTCAGCTGACTCCCCATTTTTTTCTTCTCTTTTCTCGACCCCGCTAACTTTATTTTAAACGTTTTAAATCACGAATTTAAGTCCTCCCTTCATGATTTCGTTATATATATATATATATATACTAGCATGGAAAATCTGATGTTGCCTGGGATTGAATAATGATCACCCTCACGCTCTCATATTTTATGGTCGTCGAAGACAGTGAAATCGCTCAATTATCAATCAAATCGATGGATTGTCTCCTCTCATGGGGTACCCGTCGTAGGAAGCTTCATATGCCTCCCCGCAGTGATGTAGTTCACAGTACATTGTAGTCTACATTGCACCGTAGAGAAACTACAGATGATTTTTTTTATTTTTTAAAATATATAATGGCTTGAATTAAGGTTTAAAATGTAAAAGTCAAGTATCATAGTTCAATTGTGCTCTCCACAGAAACATCCATTTCGAACGCGTCCCTGTCATATCAAAGAATCTACTTTTGATTTTGTATGTCTAGCCTTCTCACGAACGGGCTGTAACTAACTGTATATACCCGGCGTTGCCCCAGCGAAGGGTTTAGTCACCTACTATTTGTGATACATTGACTATTTTATCTTGTTATAAAAAGGGACCACATGTTAAATTTAGAGAAGCATAAAACACACTCATCTTGGTCCATGAAAATCAAACGCGAAGTAACTCTCATAGATCAAAGTGGAAATAACGCTTATAGCTTATATAAACAAGCTAACTTTTCATTTTAAGTGCGACTGTTGACAGTTATTATTAATTGAAAATATTGTAAATTAAATATAAATTAAATTAAAAATAAATTAATAAAATTAACTTTAAATAATAATTTGTAATAGAACACGTACAACGATTATATGACAGCAAACAATTAACATAGATCACATCGATCTAATTATTAAAATAGATGGTTCTTAATGCAATATGCAAATGAGGTTTGTCATTTAATGTAGATTTCTTTTAAAGAAATAGAATATATAAAAATCATGATTGAATAAAAGTGTGTATAAGTTCGTTTTCAGTATAAAAATTAATTTGTGAAACAGTGTATCTTTTGCACATATTAATTAAATTGTGAACAAACGACAATACAACTTTATTATATATATATATATATATATATATATATATATATATATATATATAAATTCCCGTTCACATACACCTTTCAGAATAAAGCTAGAACGCAGAACTAGATAGAATCGAGCAATTGCATCGACAACGGACAACGCCAGACCCAAAGTGGGTTTCGATGTACTGCATCTCATCAGTGCCGTGCTCCGACATAGGCGCGAACCCAGGTCGTCGCACTCATGAAGTATGCAATACTGACGACCTAACGAAATGGGCCAAGGCGCAATCTATTGACTATGCCTCGATTTTTTTTTAAATTCTTATATTTTTATCCAGTTCTACATTCTACGATGTGACGAGCAACGCGTCATATACAACTAAGATAGTTACTGCTGGTATGCAGGCGGTAGATATCACATCTTACAAACTTAACGGAAATTAGCCGACTCCCCAGACACGATTACGGAACAACCTTATTTGTTGAGGGACATCACGTCCCTACGAAGGATGACCCGCTTTTTTTCTACATATATTAGACATTAAGAGGAGATTATAGATAGATATATAAATTCCCGTTCACATTATTCTGAAAGGTGTATGTGAACGGGAATTTATATATCTATCTATAATCTCCTCTTAATGTCTAATATATATATATATATATATATATATATTAGCGGGACCTGTGGAAATTCCACAGAGGATTTATTCATATGTAATATACTGATGTTAGCATTCTGTAGATGTTCAACTCAATTGGAGACGCTCTGATATTATTGTAACTCTTTTGTTACAACTGCAAAGTATTTATCTAAGCTAGCAGGGACGCCGGCGTAGTCCGGTTGTAAAGTACGCTTAAATATATTTTAATTCTTGCAGATTTCATATATATTATTATAGAGTTAATGTTCTATCGATTTTTATATATTATTAAGTTGAATATAGCAAAAATATATCCATATGACTTGGATGCATTAGCTATAATAGAAACGGAAGCTAAAACTTATGAAGAATACTTCGTAAAATTATTGATTAAAATAAATGACTTGAGTGCCAACAGCTATAATTGAAACCGAAACCAAAACTCATGAAACATTCTTGGTAAAATTATTTATTACAAGAAATGGAAATCTATAACAATTGAGCGACAGTCACTCGGATGTAAGCATGGTACACAAAATAAACAGCGCAAACGTTATCCTATTGATATAAAGATACGAGGGGCATTTTAAAAGTAATGCCTGCTATTTTTATTCTGGAGGGTATTGTTAATTGCATTGTTATAATGATTTTACTCATTCATTAATGACCTGAAAGTTTCATCTTTCTGTTGCAGATATTGAGGGCGTCAGACTCTAATAAAGCAACCCCTGTCATGAACGTATGTCAGAAGCAGAAATGTGTCATTGGATTCCTGGCAAGAGTGCACTGAGAATGGTGGTGACTATGTAGAAAAATAAATTCTGCAGCACAAAAGCCGCCCGTTTTAATGGTACCTAACACATCCTTGTAGATTTGTAAAAAATTTGAGTTAAAAAATAGGAGACTTTTATGGGAACGACCTTAGTATGAGATAATGCGCTTCAGGTGATCATGTACAGCAATCGTTCATCGCTGACAAAAATCCTTTTACAATCATAGTGACTATATAAAAATAAATTCTGCAGCACAAAAGTCACTCGTTTTAATAGCACCACTTCCGCCCTGCAACTCTTGAACGTTTTTAGACATATTTCGATCAAAACTATAAATAGCCAGACTTCCTCGAGCCCCAATCCTTTCACTATGGTTGTCATTTATAGGATAATACGATATTTCCTTTTTGGAATGTGATAAACTATTAAGAAAACAATTATTATACATGAAATTTAGATACGGAGTTTATATCGACTGAGAAGTTGTAAAAAACTTTAAGTGAGAATCTTAGTGAAAGAGATTTTAAGGGATTTTAAAGGGATTTTTAAGGGATTTTTAATGGGCATATTTTATGGAACTAATATTTAAATTCTTCACATTTGCATTGCATTTTATTCAAACTAATTAGAAATTAATTATGTAAAAATCCTTGGATTTTAATTTCTTCTTAAGACCCATTAACCTTAAAAGTTACACGTTTTCTAGAATCAAAATCATGAAACTTGAAATAATGACTAGTATAACTATAATATAATCGATGCCTCCATTCAGGCTCAGGAGACAATGGAGACCCTTATAAGGGTAGCTGCGCGTGGAATTGTGAGGTAAAAGTTTCGCAGTACCCTCACACACCTCTTCTGAATTAGCATTGTTTGGGTCCGGTGGCAAGGAGAGGACTAAGATTGGATGGAAACAATGCAGAGATAAGCAGAGAGCACATACAACATCTGAAATTCCGAAATAGTCACCCAGTTTAATACTGACCAGGTCCAACGTTGATTAACTTCTTTATCTGTGCCTAAACCTAAACGTAGATTCTATGAACAAAGCCAAAACCACTATCAATAATTTCCCACACTCTTTATCTGTGTCTAAACCTAAACGTAGATTCCATGAACAAAGCTTCTTTCTTAGAAATGCACACCTGTGGAACTCTCCTCTGTTTGCCTGCTTTCCAGCTGACTACAATTTGATTGTCTTCAAGTCCAACGTAATTGGACTTGAACGTAATTGGACTTGAGCGTAATTGGACTTGAACGTAATTGGGCTTGATGAACAACGTAAAGTTCTTGATGAACCTAAGTAATTAAAAACAACATTTACTTATGATTGCTACGCTATAATCGCATTGACTAGTGTATATCCATTAACTCTTATCCTCGAGTGACCTCCGGGCCTTGATAATTGAAAAAAAGATTGAACGGGAATCGATGTGTCAACCTGATTTTGCTGAATAATATAAAAGGTTAGTACAATTATATTTTCACTTAAATTTTCGTAAATGAGTTTGACACCTAAAGTGTTCTGTCCGAGGAATTAATTATGCCCGACATTTGACGGGTATTCCTGTAGTATATATATATATATATATATATATATATATAACTCAAACACGGTAGTGTTTAAATATATTGTAAAATGGCAGTTTTAGTCATTTAGAATTGCTTTAAAGCTTCACCTATTGCTAATTTTTCGACCAAATTCCAAACTAATAGTACAGTTTATATTATAGATCACCTTCTCAGCTATATTTTTTTTCAATTTTTGTTCAGTAAAACAAAATTTATGATGAATTTACTGGTGTTAAAAATCGTAAAAATTCGTAAGGAGGTGAGCGACGTTTGTTTATGACTGGTTTCCATAGTAACCACGTCCACCGCTCTCGCGAAAAGAGAAGTAACAAGTGAAACAGAGATAATGAAAGAATGAAAGGGAGATAATTGGAGGTATTTTATTGAAAGCGGGCG
Organism: Euprymna scolopes; assembly: GCF_053919585.1. NCBI lineage: Eukaryota > Metazoa > Mollusca > Cephalopoda > Sepiida > Sepiolidae > Euprymna > Euprymna scolopes. The sequence continues at coordinate 59,242,405 of NC_136518.1, forward strand.
AGTGCCGTACATTGTAATTACTAGAGCTATGACAACAGCATATTTTTTCATTATTTTGACTTTCAAGTATAGATCCGACACAGTTAAACACAATTAATCAACCGAAAACCACATCACCCTGCATAAAAACATATAAGATATCAATGGATATATTTCTGAGAATCAAAACAAGGAAAAGGATATGCTGTTGTCATAGCCTAGTTATTACACGTTTTGTTTATGGGGGCAAAAAAACAAGACAAATTAAACAAAGAACAAGTGATATTACTAGAAGCCCGGAAAAATCATGGATTACAATAAAAAAAATGCGAGCATGAAAAGTAATATGGTTTTGACTATGTAGAAAAATAAATTCTGACGCACAAAAGGTCGTATAATAATGGTATCACTTTCGTGTCCGTAGCTTTGCAATTGTTTTAGTTAAAAAAAAATAGGAGGTTTTAATTTTGGAACGATCCTCATATACATGAAGAATTCGAATGCAAAATCAATTGCGTTAAATAGAAATATTAAGTAATAAAATCACAAATATATTAAATATAAACTTCTATTAAAAGCTTATTTAAATTATAAGAAAAATGAAAATTATGTCGACGTCAAAGTATATTCTGTGGATGTAGTAGAGGGTTTGCATATAATATCTTTTGTGATGATAGCTTAGTAAATTTGAAAATGGTATTCATCGCGTTTTGAATCCAAGCACTCCCTCCCCGCCCAACTTCCCATATATATATATATATATATATATATATATATATATATATATATATATATGTATGTATACATATGTATATGTATACATATATATAGATACATATATATATACATACATATATATACATACATATATATGTATATATATATACATATATATGCATATATATATGCATACACATATATATGTATATATACACACATATATATATACACATATATATATATATATATATATATATATATATATATATGCAAGAAAACACGCATGTGCTTCAGATGCACAGTGCAAGTCTCATATTGCACTCCGCATTGGCACAATGAAGATACCATAAATGGGTAAATCATCTATGCGAAAGACGCGAGGCGCAAAAAAAAAAAACAAAAAGAAAAAACGTTGAAGATTGAAAAGTTTATTTCGTTGGAAGTTGCTGATGTAACACACGATATGTGCACGACGAAAATGCATTAAAACTTTTAGAGTTGAACCTAACCTTCACTCACCGAGAAATATTCGTTACATTTTCAGGTGCGTCCAGGTAGCTTTGTTTAAGGCTCTGATCATCTGCCGGAAGTAAGATCACATTGATGTTTAAAGTACAATGTTCCTACACTTTTCACGGTGTGATTTAAAATAGTATGTTCAGACACATCCACCCTCCGTCTCTATAATACGCTCTGTCCGTTGGTCAATAAGTCTGTTACTTGTTTTTATCGCGAAGATATAACAGCAGTACTCCATCTTTGGCTGCATTCGGCTCTTATACAGGCAGAGGATTTTAGAGAGCAGTAGAATTATCCTAATAAAAAAATATTTGCTGTTTAATCCACCCAACACTTCGGTTATTTTATACTTTAGTCTTTACATATCATGAGAGATATTTCTGACAAAGGGGAAATAATTGATATTTTCTGCGTTGGGCCCTATCCATCTAACACTTATCCTTGGCTAATTTTGACATTGAAGTAGTGTTCTTTTTTTTTAATTTCCTTACATCAAGTGGCTTCCTGCCTTTGTCGAGAGCGATTTCTATAAAAGACAAAACAATTGAACAATGTTGCTTCATACATCTATGCGTAAATGGATTATTTAGCATTTGTTGTCAGAAAGTGGTTATTAACAAAGGGCAGGATGACAAACAATTGAGAAGAGAACCAAGGACAAGCCAATTAACCTGAAAGAGATAAGATCGCAAAAGAATTAACAACGGCTCACAGGGTTGCCGACAACAGAAAGGACTTTTAATGATGCCGGGTTTATCAACGGCAGACTAAGTTACAAGAGACAGAGAGTTGCCAACAATGGCATGGTTACCAATGCTGGGCAGATTTAAGTAAGGCAAATCGAATTACCAACCGCAGAAAGTGCTACCAACACTAACGTGTTTACAAACGATGGGCAGGGTTACCAACAACGAGCACGTGTACCAAATCCAAACTGAGCTAAAAGTAATTACCGAAGATTAACAAGTTTCCGACGGAGAAACCGCTTTACCAACGACTCCAAGATTACCAACGAAAATATCATTTATCAGCGACGAATATTGTTACTAGTGTCGGGACGATTAATCGGAATCGGGAATCATCATCATATCTTATCGCAATAGAAATTAACCCATCGCATGGATGTGCTGTTTGCCTCCTTAAGGTCTTGGTTTGAGCAATGAGGACCCAATCGGCAGTTTTCCCTAAGGTGGTGCATCGTTTGTACCTCTGGGAGCAAGTAGCAAACCTTCACGTGGTGCCCCTGTTAATCTTCGGAGACCGATTGCTACACCACGCATAGAAATATACCCTTTACCAGAGGTGGTAAAAAGGAATTGGGAATCAGAAAAATCAACAAATTTGGAGGTATCGGAATCGGTATCGGAATCGAAAAAAATTGATGCCTATTTTCCGATGCCAAAACTATTTTTTTAATTGTTTTTTTTTTGTTTAATTTGATTTTGTTTAAAGCAAAATCTTCCATTGCTGTTAATAATGATAAAAACAATAAATATTTATTGATTTTAAATTACCAGTAAAGTTAAAATCGATAGATCATCACCCACAAGTATAATTTTCCGTCTAGGAAAATATCCGCTTATTTAGCATGTGTTTTTTAACGACTTTATAGTTAAATATTTAGAGATTTATAAAGAATCGGAATCGGGAATTTAGTACGGAATCGGGAATTTAGTACGGAATCGGTAATTGAATCGGAAAAAATATTGGAATCGTCACTAATTGTTACAAATAATCTTTAGATTCATACGGTATGATGATGTTACCAACTTTGGAGTTGTAAACCATTTTAGTTTATGAAGAAGAGAGAAATGTTGTTCCAAACAAAATGGCAGTCGTCAATTCATAGACGGGTCCTGGATATGACCTTAAACTATATCCGATGGTGAAGCCTCAGCTTGCGGGTTTGGGGAAGTGTGGAGTCACCCTTTAATTGCCATTGCTCACAGGTCCACTCTGATCCGGACTGGTAGTCCATGTTAGGGTCCCAACAATGGGTTAAATAGAAACCCACTTGAAAAAAAAACCCCAAAAAACAAATATATTCTATTAAGGAAATTTTCTTCAAAATCACTGGATTCGGTAATAAATAACCCGAAAAGGGTTGATATGCCGTAAAACAACCAACCAACCAACCAACCAACCAATCAACCAATCCATAGATGCTTTGAATTATAAAAGTTAAGACGAAGACAAAGGATAGCCAATTTGAAGAAGTATTGAACTATAAAATTTTGCAGTCAAAAGCACAATTCGCTCTCATGTGGACACTAAAAATATGTGGGAATACTTAAAAAAATCCAGTTAAGTTTATAAAGTGATTCCGGTTTCTTATTGGTTGCTAGCAGAGCACAGCTCTATTTGATTAGTCAGTTTTGATCACCCCTGTCTAAAAATTGAACCTTCTACTTTTTTTTTGTAGAATCATACCCTGTTAATTATATCAAGAATATTACAACAATAAATAAAATTACAAACGATTGACTCTGGTACCAACTATAGATAATTTTTTTTTACTAGGGATGACACTGCTTCTTAGGACCTAAAGGCCATTCGGGGACAAGAGTTAATGAGTATCATGTGACCAATTAGAAAACACGTTGATGATCAGTAATAGTGAACGTAGGTAGTGTTTGATTATTTAGGAGAACAGCTCAATAAGAACTTGTTTATATTAGATTTGAAAACGGCTACGTTATAGTCAGCTGGAAAGTAGCTCCGCAGTATTGTGTTCCACGAAAAGGTACTTCTGGGAGAGAAACGTTGCTCATGGAATAGACGCAGACATAGATTGGTAATAAGAGAACTTGTTGGTAGTCGATGTATAGCCTGGACTAAACTTTTCTAAGTTAAAAATGGCGTAATGTAAGCGAACTATATTTGCAGCTTCTTCTCCAATTTTCGGATTTTTTAATCATGTCCAAACGCATTTTATTTCCTTTTGGTGGATTGATTGTTGCTATTTCTTCTGATGAGTTAAGGGCAAAATAGATTCACTGATTGATATAAAAATTAATGAATGATTTTGTGCTACGGAACAGATACTGTCAAGTGTAAGCTGAATTAAAGGGATAAATTGTAAGATGGTCGACATCATGAAATTTAGAATATACACTTTTGTCATATATATATATATATATATATATATATATAAAACAGTAATCTACGTACATGCATGTTTCGGGGCCCTACCTCAATATCGTGTAAAAAAAATCAACAACAACAAAAAAAACTACGTAAATATATAAACGATAAAATCGAAGCAGTAAATCGTATATAGCATCATAGCGTAATGGATAAGACGCTGGACTGAAATACATAAGGTCCAGCGTTCGAGTCCTAATAACAGTCAAGCTACGCTGAAGAATGGTAGGGCCTTGAAACATGCATGTACGTCGGTTACTGTTTTATAAATAAAGAAAACATGCGATATTCAAGGTGAAGACGCTAACCTCAATATCGTTTTAAAAAATCAACAACAAAAAACTACGTGTGTGTGTGTATATATATATATATATATATATATATATATATCAAATTTTAGTCATTTAAAAATTTATGACGTGAAATATTTACATTTCATATCAAAAGATTTTTATTATTCTATGTAAAACAAAGAATACGTTTGAAATATTATAACTCCTTATCCTATAGGATTTCGATGTCTACCATCTCTTCAGGTTACCATACCAGTTGATTGTTGGATAATTTTAATCTGAAGAATATATATATATATATATATATATATATATATATATATACTCACGGCTACGCAACAGGAATTTTGAATTAAATTATGTGACAACTTATAATATTGGCGGGATGAACGGAATATAATAGGATGGATCTAATTTTAGATTTGTTAAGGCATCTCTATAAAACACCATCTCTGTCCCTCTGTAGGTCTGCTAAGCTCAATTTTGAAATACGAATGGTGGTTTCAAAAGTAAAGACTATTTGTTTAAACTCACAAAGTTGAAGAGCTACGAAGACAAGTGTGGTACCATTAATGAACGACCTTGTATGCTTTCGTGCGTGATCAGCACTATTCTTCATGTACACTTGGCGGGAATCCGCCGACACATTTCTGCTTGTGACGCACATCTATGACAGGGGTTGCTTTTTTAGAGTCTCGCACCATCAATATCTGTAACAGAGAGATGAAACTTTCAGGTCATGAATTTATATGTTAACTCACCATAACAATGCAAATTTCAATCACTTCGGATCTATTATCGTTGAATAAAAATAGGAGGCATTACTTTTGGAGCACTACTTGTACGTATAAGATGTCATGTCCGTCTCTTGATCTTAAATAGCCTTTCATTCGGTCGATCACGCATCTGTGTTAAAACTAATTCCGCATGTTGATCTAAGTTTGAAATAATATGTTTGTCATTAAACGCCAAATGTTTGAGCTTTTCTAGACAGTGAACGTTTGGGAATTTTTAACATTTTAATTATGACCTCTGACCGTAACATGGGACACCGAAACGTAAACGTCATATCTACTGAAAACAAATTTGGGTCACCACACCTATCCTATGCACCCTTGCACGCAATCATTAATCATTTCTCCTTATTTCTTTCCATGTTAATCGGCGTCACGAAATCATCGTCCTAGGATAAACCCTTGACGTGGAGTGCGTTCCATTCATTCTAGTCCGTGACATGGAGTAACTCGAACCACTCCAATACAAAGGACAAAACTAAAAATGCCTTATTCTTCTTTTACTCTTTCCGTACTTAATTTTGTTTGCTTCATTTATATTTTTTAATTTATTTTTATTTTGACCAGAACTTTACTGATATATATATTTTAATTTTGAAAAACATCTTTAATATATTCAAATTCAATATTTTTTCATTTATTTTATATATATATATATATATATATATATATATATATATAAATCTGTAAAAATTTTATTTATTCTTTTATCTTCTGAAATATATTTTAGTCTTTATTGTTTTTTTCTTTTCTGTCGCTTTTCTCTTTTATCCCCATTAAATTACCTCACCTATATTTTTTTTTCAAATAATCATCTAAAAAATGTTTCTATTTCTATTCTGAATTTTTTCAAAGTCGGTGTTGGCGTTTTACTTTTACATTTGTATAGTGCCATTTTTTTTTCCTTTCCTGACGAGAAGTATTTAGTTTCAAAATGGTATGACCTAAAGAGATTTCTTTCTTATTTTCCTTTCTGTAACCGTTATTGACTTGATAATGTAATAAAGTTCCTATGTAACTTTACTATTTATCTTCTTGACTTAGTCTCCTGTTTGCTGTTCTTAATCGGATAGAGTCTTTTTTTATTTGCCTTACCATTGAAAATTTATTTTTCAGTTTAATTTTATTACTATATATATACATATACACACACACATATATATATATATATATATATATATATATATATATATATATATATATATATATATATATATATATATAGTAGAAAGACTTATGAGGAGGAGTTTACTAATCAAAAAGAAGCAAACACTAAAACCAAATATAAATATAGCTATTTATATTTTAATACCAACCAAATGAAAAAGCTCAATACAATCACTGAGCATGGCAGAGCTTAGGATAAAAAAAAAATAAGAAAAACAGCGTTGTATTTCGCTAATAATTTTTTCCTCTGATGAGAAGAAATAGCATTCTTCGAAACTCCGCGGATTAAGGAGCACCCATCTTTGGAGTATTCTGCCGATTAATAAATAAAACTACTTTTTGTACAAATCTACTTTACATCTCTCTTCTTCTTATATATATATATATATATATATATATATATATATATATATATATATATATATATATATATATATATATATATATATATATATGAGTTTCAGAATGTGAGAGATTATATATAATAAATTCCACAACCAAACCCCGTCGCAGCACACAAGAGCCATGACAGTCAACGAACCGGAAGTCCAAGACTTGTCGAGACGAAGTAGGTTCATGTCACAGTCGGATTTCGACGCGGTTTGCTTGATCTGTGTTGGTTAATAGAAATTCTTGTGTGCGGGCGTTTGCTCAGTTGGTAGTGTGCTTGCCTCGCATGCAAGAGGCTCGGGTTTCCGATCCTGAGTTCGGATGTGTCTAACTGATGAGCCCAAATGAGGGCGAAACTCGAGTCCTGGACTTCCGGTTCGTTTACTGTCATGACTCTTGTGGGCTGCGACGTGGTTTGACTGTGGAATTTAAAGCAGGTTCCTTCAGTCTTAGACGGACTATGGATACCCATGAAGGGTTGCTTGCGCATGAAGTTTTTGTGGCAGGATGTGTGCAATCTTCAACCACACCTCTCCTGAGACAGCATTGTTAAATACCAGTGGCAAGTGAAGTACGGGACGACTGGAAACAAATGCCGAGATAAGCATTGCATATATATATATATATATATATATATATATATATATATATATGTGTGTGTGTGTGTGTGTGTGTGTGTGTGTGTGTGTGTGTGTGTGTGTGTGTGAGTATATTAGAAGGCTATAGCAATGTGCATTACCGATGTGAGCAGTGGTGTGAAAAAATGAACAAAAAGAGACAGATAGGTGGAAATCTTGTAGAACAATGAAATACTCTTCTTCGTCTATTTGGAAGAAATTCGATTTGTAAGCTGCTAAGTAACGGAGGTATAAAAATTGGAATTTGACAGGCGTAAGTCGACTTAATGGGCATCTTTCACGCATGCGAAAATGTACACTTATCCATTTTACTATATACATTTTTGAAGTGCCTGTATGACATATGGTAGCGAATACCGCTTTTGTACTAAATGTTTTGGTTTCGATTCTAGCTGATAGCATCTAAGTCATATTTTTCAATTTTAGAAACCACTACTTAATTAGGTACAACATAACAATCATTAGAGAATTGGCTCTATACTAATAAATACGAAATTTACATAAATTAAAATATCATATTTAAGCATATTTTCCGACGGGCCAAATCGGTCGGCCTGCTAGTATATACATATAAAAAGCCTCGTACATTTCTTGCCAGGTGACTATTTTTCAATCTATCTATCTATCTATAGTTTTATAAATTTGGATGTTTTTGTGTATTGATATTCATATTAAAAGCCCCATTTTTTCTATGTATTTAAAACGATAATACTACTTTGTTATATATAGATCGTGGAATTGCAATCATCTGCGAAATGTCTAGCTAATTTACATATTCTTTTAAACAGTCATTTTTATTTAATCCCTATTAGTTTTTCTTTCCGTTTTCTTTTGAAGTGATCTTCTTTAGTTAATTATTACGTGTAATTATATTCATGCAAATATTCTACATGATTTATACTTGCGTTATATTTGCGTAAAAAGGTTTTGCCCTCTTTCTATATATATTTATGTATGCGTATATATATCTGCTTAAAATGTTTTGCCTACCAAATTTATCAGTCTGTTTTTGGTCTACAGACATGAAACTTTATATATAGGGTATTCAGACCCATACTAAACTTTATATTTGGATTTTAGACGGGGAAAATCGGCGCAAATGTGTGAAAATTAAAAAAATGGAATTTGCCAGGTGAAGGTCGAACGACAGTATTACGAATATGCATGCGTAATGTAATAGCTATTGGTTCATGCGGGAAACATGTCTTCATAGCTCAGGCATTAACGTCAAAGGAAAAAGTAAATCGTAAGCTAATCGTTTTGGTTTTGATTCTCGGTGGTGGTGCACGAGTCATTTTTTTTTAAATTCTTAAATCAGTACTATATATTGGGTTCAATATCCCTCAATATAAAATGAACTCATTTTTCCCCTCTGATTTTGACCTAATACGATTAAAAATCAAGACATTTCATGCAAATGTAATATGCACAAACTGCAGCACAATATCTGAGGTGTGTTATAGGCATATTACCTCTCCACTTCTTCGATAATCGTAGATTCCTATATTTTCTCTGCTGAGAGTTCCCTGCCAAAATCGATTAAAATCACTGGAAGTAGTAAAATCTTTTCTTTATGATTAATTCCTCCTTTCACCGCCACCACATCACCGTTTCCGGATTGTTCACAATGGACAGTTACAAAGGAAGACCGGTTTGGGTTTTCTTTACTTTGTATTGCTTAAAAAACTGGAATGGAATTTTATCGTGCCTTTCCGTTCTATGCTTTCTACTGACTGCAACGCACCATGGAGTTAACCGAATCGAAGGGTTATTTATGTCATTTTTTTCGCTTTATTTCGTTTTGTAGTTGTTAAAAAAAACTGGAATGGAATTTTAACGTTCCTTTTCGTTCTATACTTTCAACTGGGTGAAACGCACCATCGACTTAACCGAATCGAAGGGTTATTTATGCCATTTTTTTCACTTTTCGCTGTTTTTGTTTGTTTTTGTTTCTGCGAACACGCTCATCATTTTCCCCTCTTATTTTTCCTTTTTGTTCTTCCGCTTTGTTTTTTAAAGAAGTTTTACGCTTGTTCGCTTTTTTGTTTTTGTTTTTCCGATTTTTTAAGAAGTTTAACATCGTTTTTTTTTTTAAATATTTAAATAGGGTTATTACTTCACTTATTCTTTACTTCCCCCACCCCTCCCTTACACCCCCCAAACACCCGGGCAACGCTGGGTACACCCGCTAGTAATATAATAAATACGAAATCTTTATAAATCAAAATATATTTAAGCGTATTTTACGACCGGGCAATGCTAGGCAACCTGCTAGTCAATTATGAAAATGAGGTTCCGACGTATATATAGTTCTGTTGATACTCTTATTACTATTGCAACTTTTCATTGCATTTTTTCATTTGGGAGGTGTAATAATTTTCATTTGCCTTTACTAAAATAAATAAATATTATTTATATAAAGAAAAATACAAAAACCGACCAAAAGAAAAAAAGAAAAACGATGCGCTTACACGATACGAATCAAACTAAACCATAATTTGCCGACCTAGATCTGAAACTTAATTTTGTGTAAGATTATAGTATGGTGTACAAGTTTCCGATAAAAATTACGACATACACTTAAATACAAGATAAAATAATTTTCGTTAAATAACTCATTTGGAAACAAAACAAAAACGTTAATAAATCATTCAGTTTGTTCGGTAAAGTTCGGTAACTTTCGCCAGTCTCTGGTGTAACTTGACGTAAGTACTGACATAGTTTTGTATATCTATTTCTAACAAGTATAAAATAAATTATTGGATTCGAAATGTCGAAGTTATTTTCAAACAGACTCATGAACGCTATAATATATTCTTCTCATAGGTTTCAAATATCGACATTTTTCCTAGACAAACAGTTGAGAACACGGGGAATATAAACACATTTTGAGAACATGGTACGTTGTATAAATTTGTGCTAAACTATAAAAAAATCCCCTGTAATTATCGCAGCCGTGTCTGACTTGATTACGTCAGTCCTTCGGTCAGTTCCGTATATGATATTTTTCTTCTTTTCACCAATAATTATTGATGTTTGAAAAACAAACTACACACCTAAACTTTATGAAAATTGAAGGATCGATTGTGATAGTCGTCTTGAATCTGTGCTTATAATTTGGGACTGATTGTTTCAAAGGCTTTATAATTATTTTACAACTACGATTGTTTTTATTTCCTTAGGCTAGCAGGCCTATCTGGCGTAGCTCGGGTCAAAAGCCTAACATATTTCTATTAAATCTTATATCTTTATACTTTCCTCCCCCCCCCCCTTTTTCACCTCTACTTTACGGCGAACGCATTCCTCTCTCTGAGAACACACATAATCCAATACTCTTTTATATATTCCTCAAGAAATGAATCGGCGTAAGAAAAAAGTCTGACGCCCCTCCTCACGAAATTTGCACCAGTCTAAAAGAATGAATACTATTTTTTCTAATCTAATCTTCATACAGTGCAACGGCGATCAAAATAATACTAACTTTGAGGGTGTTTGTTTTATAGTTTTTTAGATTTAGCTGAACATACATACATGGTGGATGTCGTCTTAGTTACGAGTCTGACCATACTTCAGAGTAAATCCGTTTAGTCTTGACAGATGGATACTTTCTGTAAGGATACCGTTGCATGTAGTTGTAAGGCAAGGGTTGTACAATTACTAACCATTCCAAGGAGACCATCCCAGATGACTTGAAACAATGCCGAGATAAACAGAGAATACATATTCCCAAATGATCACCCATTTTACTACTGGTCATGTTCAATGTCGTTTAACCTCAGTAATTTAACGGAAACCAGTGTGTCGACGCGATTATGTCTTAAATGCATACATATATGATGGCAACAAATACGTTCTCGAATATTGCCATTACTTAATATAGGAAGATAGCTCAGCGGTGAGCCGCACGAAAGGTGCTTTTAAGCTCAGCCAAAGTCAAAGTCAGGTATTTTTAGCACAGGACGGTTACAAGCTAGTTTTGGCAACATAGAATTGCTTTATCGACGCTCATATCTATAGTAGCTTTCATTGAATGTTTGTTTGCCGTTTTAGGCTACAGTCAGCCTTTTTATTATCGAGATACACATTGATTGCAAAGTGTGTATTCCATTGCATATCAAGTGATGCCTGTGCTTGAAGCTTTTTATAGTGAGGAAAGACTTTGCATCGAGCCAATCCTACACTTTGAACAATTGCTACATTAAACCAAAAAGAAGAGCAAGTCAACATTATTGGATGCAGCAGCTGCCGCAGGTTTTATATCAAAGGTTTCCTTCTTCTAGAGAGGTTGCCTTCACCACGGCTTACGGGTGCCCTCTCTACCCCCATGCCATTTGATCCGTGACTGGGATTTAGGTTGCTGAGCATCAGAGCATACTCTACACGCCGGTGGGTCATGTATGCCACAGCTGACAGAGCCTAATTTCCTCTGGACGTTTTATGCATACATACATACATACATATATACATACACACATACATACAGGCAGACAGACAACTGCCCTTTATATTTTAGATTTCAAATTCTGTACAGATTGCCGAGTTAGACGAGAAACACCAGAAAAAAGTTGGAAGTGGCATTAGGAATAACAATAATATACATAATGTATAATAATCTATAATATAAATCTCATCTGCCTGTTTAAATGTATGTATGTATGTATGTATGTATGCATGTATGTATGTATGTATGCCTTAACCTTTCGACAGAAGCGGCACATTTTCACGTGGTCGGTACCGTTTTGAAGCTCGACCCTTCGGACGACAAATATCCAAAAATTGGCTTAAAACATTAATTCCTTAACTCTAAACGAGGCACTTTTCTACAGGGAGACATCGCTTTTTTCGCCGATATTTTTTAAAGTAATCCCCTCTTTTCGATTGACTAGCCTTAAGTTAAACCTTCGCCACTTCCGGTTTGGCGATGAACGCAACAGCAAAGACGTCACTTTTTTTTTCACGTTCTTTTCCTCCTTCGCGGTACGGGTTCGAGCCTGCCTGCCTACTACCACATTTTTGTAAATTATTTTTGCTCAACACCTCCGCCTCAAACACCCGGGAAACGCCGGGCACCCAGTCTAATAAACTATAATCTAAATCATTAATCTCCATCTAAAAGTAATTCTGAAAAGTATACACATATTAGATTACGCTGTTCAATTTCGGTCAAGCTTAAATTTGGAAGAAGTTTTTTGTCAATCTCTAAAGGTTAAGTATAATCCTCGATCTGTCAAGCTAGAGTTTGAAATTTTTTTTTTTTTTTTCTGTCGGTGTGTCTAGCTTAAGTTTAAAATATTTTTTGTTCAATATGTAAAACTTAAAATTGAATTAACATTTTCGTCACTTTGTCAAGCTTGCATGTGTGAAAACATTCCTTGGTCTGCCAAGATTAAGCTTGTAATAACATTTATGCCAGTCTTTTGAAGTTAAATAGGAAATAAACTTTTCCTCGGTCTGTAAAGCTTTAAATTTAAAATAAACATTCACTGCGATAAACGCATAGTTTAAATAGACGCATCTTAGAATTATCTATTTTTTTCTTTTGCAAAGGTTGACAGAAAATAGTGGAAAAGCGAGTTTATCTTTCTATTTCAGGTAGACTAAATTATCAAACTTCAAACTGCACTCGCGCCGGTTTCCTCTGCTGAGATTTAACTTTTACTTGTATTATTTGGATGCAAGCATTTTATTACGTTTCGGCTTTTCTTTCTTTCTTTTTCTTTCTTTCTTTCTTTTTCTTTCTTTTTTTTGAATAAGCAGTTTTTGAAACATTTGTGTACAGTAGGCATTTTGCCAACGCGAATATCTACGTCTCTGCTCTCTCTCCCCCTCTCTCTTTCTCTCGCTCTCTCTCCCTCATACACACACACACACACACACACACACACACACACACACACACACATATATATATATATATATATATATATATATATATATATATATATATATATATATATATAAAATTAGTTGGTTTCTTGTTTTAAAGGCGTTGGAAAATTGGGAATTAAATAGAACAGGTATGTAAAAAATACGTTTGAAGCCATCCAACGAAAAGAATAAACAATTTAAAATAATGTTTATCGATAAATTTCGGCGAAGAAACTTGCCATTATCAAGATGTTTTCTCTTACGCCTCATGGTGGTACTGTCAGACGGGACAAGTCCGTTTTGTTGTTGTTCAACCGTGTTTTTTTTTTTATATATATAGTCCAGGAATACACTTGATGTGTGCTGAAAGAAAAATTGGTTGGTCTCCTGTTTTAAAAGCGTTAGTAAATAGTAAATCAAAATATGCTTTGAAGCTATCGAACGCAAAGTATGAAGTTTTTGCTCTTACGGCTCATTAGGCAGGACAAGTCCGTTTAGTTGTTGTTCAAGGGTATTTGTTTTGTTTTTTGCTTATAGCCCTAGAATGCTTAGGCCCAAAATTGGAGGAGGAGTTTGGTAGAGCTTTCAAAGGTCAAATCGTTTAACTTTGACGCCTTGACAGCAAAATTTCTGTCCGAAAACCAATTAAAAAGGATTTCTTAAATCTCCATAACCGTTCTGTCAAATCTTCAGTCTGTAGACTGAAAATTGACAGAGAAGTTTGATGGGGAAATGTACACGCACACACAGCGACAATTTCACTTTTATAGAGTTTATATTGAATTAAACAATATTAATTTAATCTTGATAAGGTTGCTTTGTTGAAGATATACTTTGATAACTTCATTTTATGCATATACGCATGTATTATAAGTTTATGCATTGTGTATAGATTTTCAGTAATTTCTTCAACAGTTTTCAATGCGTTAGAGTTAACGAGTTCTAGGTGGACAATGAGACTGCGTCGTGATTATTGTTAACGATGCTGGAAAAAAAGAAAAAACGACAACCTCTTTTCTGTGAGAAAGAGATAGTAGGAAGGAGTACAAGTCCCGCCCGAATGAGCAGCACCTTTTTAGGTGTACTCCACCTGAAGCCGTGTTTGGCTCTTGTATAGGAAGAGAATAACGTCGGTAGTGAGATATCAATTCCTGGGGCGGTACAATGATATGACCATTTTTCCAGCGACCTCCAAAACGGATTTGAAGTATATCTATAATTCACATCTGGCGCAACGGATTTGAAGTATATCTATAATTCACATCTGGAGCAACGGATTTGAAGTATATCTATAATTCACATCTGGAGCAATGGATTTGACGTATATCTATAATTTACATCTAGAGCAACGGATTTGAAGTATATTTATAATTCACATCTGGAGCAACGGATTTGAAGTATATCTATAATTCACATCTGGAGCAACAGATTTGAAGTATATCTATAATTCAAATCTGAAGCGAAGGTTAGTCCAAGTAGCTTATTAAAGCAAGGGGTTTCCGTCGATACGAAAGCGATTCATTCCCGTTGCCACCAAGTGAGAATCAGAGCGTTAGGTGATGAAAAATAAAGAAACTTGGATTTGGACGCTTTAAAATTTTCCTCGCTGCAACATGTGCTCAAAGTTAGAAGAAAGAGAACCGTAAATAGCTTGGCCATTTGCTGCTCTTCGAGGTGTTGGCATGGATCGAAAGATCCTACAATGTGTTTAGGGATATTCTTGATATAGATCTGGCAAAGAGTTTGGCTTAGAGTGAATCCTTGAGTCACGCCAGCCTTGATACTATGAGTTTCGGGCATCTGCCCATCAACAGCCATTTTTATACACTAATCGATGGTTGAAGAACATTTCCAGATATTCGATAGTCGCGAAGCTTCTTAAGTAGAGCTTTATACCAGACCCTATTACATAATATGTACATGTCAAGAGCTATTGTTTTAGAAACGAATCACTCGTCTATAGATTCATTAATCCTGCGTGCACTGAGCAAATTAGCTGGACGAAGACCATATTGCTTATCACCGAAAGACTGTTTTTGCCCAGGTGACTGACATCTTCTCCGATTTATCATAGATTCAAGCAAGTTAATCCTTATACACAGGAGACCGATTAGTTTGTATTAAGATGCAGAAAACCGATCTCCAGTATATTAAAAGACTGGTCAGACTGAACGAGATTTCCAAAGTGTTGGAGAGCCTTTCTCCTTTAAGCAACGTTTGAACAGCTTTGTAAGAACTGGAGCTAGTTCCAATTGCAACTTTTAAAACATAATAATTGGCATATTGCGGGGTCAGTGAATGCGCTGGCATCAAGGTTCTTTATAAGTTTGGCAACATCCCGGTTATATATATAGAAGTATTGATAAAAATAAAATTTTAAAAACTACAATATTTATTAAGCCATCAACAATTCATAGATCGATTTTCTTTTTCAAATTTACTGACGATTGTTGCACTACACGCCACGAGTTAATTGATTGGTTGATTTTGTTGATGTAGTATTCTATTGAAAATGTTTGTTCGTTCACAATTGTTTCTAGTGAATATTTTTTATTTATTTTGAATTTATGCTAACCAGTTGTGTATATTTACCAATGTGTATCTTATGATGAAAATAACATATTTTTGAAACTCCATGGGTTAAGGATTTTGCTTTATTATAATTCCTAGTTTGGAATTTTAATGGATTAATAAAATTAAGTTAATTTATTCATTTTTTACTGTCATTATTAATTTTCTTGTTTTTGTAAATATCTATCTAGTATAGTAGATGAATTTTCTATTAACGCAATAGGTTCTAATTTAAAGATAATATTCATTTCTATCTTTTATATATATTTTCTTTAATTTCGAAGCGATGAACGTTGACTCTGGCGTATGTTATTTGTTAATGTAGTTAAAGGTTGCTCTGTTACGAGGTTCGAATCCTTCAATCAGCGTTGATCGGAATCTTCTGCACTGATAATTGCGTAAGCGTGAAACACTAATACCTGTAGGTATATAAAATAATTATCCATAATTCATAATTATATATATATATATATATATGTGTATATATATACGTATATATATGCACATATATATTTACATATATATATTTATTTACATATATATTTACATATATATATATACATATATATATATGTATATCTATATATATATATATTTATATATATATAGATCTATATCTATATATATATACGTATATATATACATGCATATATTTACATATATATATATTTACATATATATATTTACATATATATACATATATATATATCTATATATATCTATATATACATATCTCTCTCTATATATATATCTATATCTATCTATCTATATATCTACCTATCTATATATCTATCTATCTATCTATCTATCTATATATATATATATATATATATATACATATATACATCCATATATATACATATATATATAAATATATATATATATATATATATATATATATATATATATATATATATATATTAGTGGCGGGACGATTCTAATATTTTCCCGATTCTGATACAATTATCGATTCCGAGCTAAATTTCCGATTCCGATACAATGACCGATTCCAATTATTTATAAATCTCTAAATATTCAACTCTAAAGTTGCTATTTTTCTGATTATCATAAAAAAAAACACATGTAAAATGTTCACATATTTTCTCAAACATGCAAATACACTTGTAGGTTGTGATGTGATCTCGTAGTTTAAAATCAACAAATACTTATTATTTCATTAGTACTACTAGCAGAGCAAGTGCTTAGTCTATTTTTATTTAACAATTTAAGTTAAGGCCTTTTTTTTTTCGTTCTCATATAAATGAATTATCTTTTGTTATTATAAACATTTTAGAAGTCTGATTATGTAGGTTCTTAGTCTGCGATAGGTTAAAATTAATTTTTTTTTCGGTAATATACATTGCATTCTTTATTTTCATTTTTGCATTTTGTATTCAAAGCTTCTTTAGACTATATATATATATATATATATATATATATATATATATATATATATATATATATATATATATAATTCTCTATCTATCTATCCCTGAGTATAAGAAAGAGAGGGAGATGAATAAAGAGATAGAAGGAGAGGGGTAAAAAAGAAAGACAAGATTAATAAAGACAACAGGAGAAAGTAGTGGTCGGTATGCTAACGAATAGCTTAAAATCTCTGAGTACAAGTACATATATTTCAAAGGAATGTGGCGTCTTTTTGTAATGGCAAATACAGTTATTTAAAGCAAATCAAAACAAAACGCGCCAGAGCCACGGCGTTTCCCCTTGTCAGACTCCATTTTGTTTTTCTTATTCTCTGTTATTTTCTTAAGATATTCCGACCTATATTTTTCCCCTCGCTAATCTGCTTAGGCCATCTGTCATTTGATTCGCTCAATATCTTCTCGCGGTTTAATTTTTCTTCTTTCAGAAAATGACTTTTAGTTCTTTCGGTTAATGTTTTCAGACGATTAAGTTTTACTATCAGTAAAAGCAATCGCCCAAATATTAAGAGAAGAAAAGAAGCTGTATTTTTGGTGCATAAAAAGATATATTTATAAAGAACAATATTGTCTGTTCTTTTCTTTTATTTGCTATATCAGTGGTTACCATTCTGACCTGGGTAACCAAGGAGTGTGCTTAATTTCTGTCATATTTAATGTTCTTTTTAGCTATTAGTGTTAACACTTATAAAGGTCAAGATCCACTAGGAGATAAGTGATGCAATATCCGTATATCTAATAAAAGCGGCGCAATTTTTCCCTTCTGGACCAAAATACCGTAGGTTTACAACAACAGATGCCACCTACAAATTCATTATATCTACACTATTATGCACTATATTATGTAACTATAGAACGACATTTGTGACACATTCATTCGATATAATGAAACCCTAGATTTTATTCTATGAGTGACATCATCACTAACGCCATTAGCATTCGAGGAAGTAGTTCCAATTTTTCCCTCTAATTCATAACTGCTCTCACTGTCCCCACTCTACACCGCGTAAAATTACCCACAGTAGCCTTATATTGCCCCTTTACCCAAATTAACTGATTCATAAATTCACAGAGATATTGTTCATTTCCAATTTGGTGATTCAAAAATATGCTGATTTCTCCTTCCGTAAATTCCACACTTTCTCATTAGCTGCCAGCTGTCATTCTCTTATTCCAGCATTTACACCTTACACAAAAAAAAAACGAACGCACACTTTTCACACACAACATGGCGTCTACCTGCAGATTGTTTTTTTTATGGCCGCTCGCATATATTTTATCAAAATCCAATTAAAAAATTAACCATTGACTAAAGTTCTATTTGCATTTACTTTGTCCTTTACTATCGCTCTCTCTATCTCTATCTATCTATCTATCTATCTATCTATATATCTATCTATTTACTTATCTGTCATCCTCTCACTCTATATATCTCTAATTAAACTACACGATATTGTTTCATCGATATTCTCTCTTTTTAAAATGAAATTGACAGAAATATTCCTTTTCTTCGTTCTTATATTCAAGCATACTTTTGTCTTTTATTTACTTTTTTTATTTTAGAGAGTTGGGCGTTTGATATTTTTTTTTTTTTTGCTAACTGCTATAAAAAACAAAGAAATGCGACGTTGGACAGTAAGTAAGAATGATTACAAGCCGAAATATGAAGAACACTATGAAAGTACTAACATTGATTAATTGTATATAGAAGTGATATATGAGTAGACTATATTCACATTGGATTTAGATATGGTTCAGTTTTATTTTTACGAACGTGTCATTGTCTTATCAAGGCCCAAAGGTCACTCGAGCATAAGAGTTAATGAGGTTGCCGACTGGTGATGGACAACAACATGAAAACATTGGAAACGATGGATTACTTGGAGTTGTAAGACATTTTAGTTTCAAAAGCGAACGGAAAAGAAATTCTGTTCCACACAAAATAGCAGAATCAATCCAGGGAAGCTTAGAATCGTAAAAGTTTGCAAACGAAAAATAGCATTTCTGGTAGGGAGTCAATCCAAAGAAGTCCCGAGACAAAGAGAAAAGTTCCTTCTCGCGTGAAGACGAAAAAATATGTGCCGGAAGTCTAAAATATCCAGTATATTTTATAGAGTGATTCCGGTTTCTGATTGGTTGATAGCAGAGCGGCGTCCCATTTGATTGGTAAGGTCACCCTTGTCTATAAATAGTACCTTCTAACTTGTTATAACTATACCTTCATAACTATATCAAAAACATTGCAACAGTTTAAATGTCCGGATTCTGATAGTTAAAGTGGATATCTAGACAAGAATTTGTTCACATTGAACTTAAAGACAACCATGTTCTATCTAGCTGAGAAGCAGTCCCGTGATATTGTGTTACAGAGATGGGAAGTTCATGGAAAGAAACTTTGCTCATGGTGGATTTTTTACACAGAAATCAACACTTATCAAGGCCTGAACGCCACTCAAGGATAAGGGTTAATGGGTATACATTAAACGATGTGATTATTGCGTAGTAAAGATAAGCAGTGGAAATTTGTTGATCGGATAATTTGAGGCAGAGTGTAGTCAGCTGGAAAGCAGGTAATTGGTTGGTTGGTTGTTTTTTTTACGGCATATCAACCCTTTTCGGGTTATTTAATGCCGAATCCAAAGATTTTGAAGAAAATTTTTTTTAATAGAATATATTTGTTGTTTTCACGTCGGTTTCTATTTAATCCATAGTTGGGACCCTAACAGGTACTACCACTCCGGGCCAGAGTGGACCTGGGAGCAATGGTAATTAAAAGGTGGCTCCACACTCCCCAAAGCCCACAAGCTGGGGCCTCACCACTGGATATAGTTTAAGGTCATATCCAGGACCCCCATTGAGGGACTTTTACCCTCTGCAGGGGGGGGGGCAGTCGGCGTATTCTAATGCCCCACTGACAGGACCAGGTAATTGGAAGAGTTTTCCACGGCCGTGTGTGGCACTATACCTCAGTGCCACGGTTGTTAACACACTCTTGGACAGGTGGTGATTTGGTCATAAGCGCAGAGATACACAGTAATGCAACCCCAGAATTCCCTCTTCTCTATCGGCCTCTTTTTTCGTCCGGACAGCATGAGGTGAGATCGAATTTTTCTGTCCCTCTGTAAATGAGAGGCGGGGGATCCCCCCTCCTCTCATCATTAGTTAGGTTAGTTAGTTTAATTTTGAAGATTATCAAGCGTAAAGTGTTCTTGTAATATATCTTGTATACATAATGTAGAATAAATAGTTAATTATGTTTCATATATGTTACGATTGTATCGTATTGTGTGTTCTCTTGTCTTTAATAAATGTTTCCATTAAACAACGACGCGGTCCGGAGGACGAAGTAAGAAGATTCCAGCCAGAATGCCACCAGGGTGAAGAGGTCATCTTGAGAGAATAAAGGAGCCACCTACCCACATCCAACATCCCAGGTATGCTTTTCTTCTTGATACACAGATCTAATGACTGGCCCATCTTTACATCTTCATGGGACCGTTTCTTAGACATTTAGTGTAACACGTAAGGCCAGTCACACGCCAGTGACCGGCTGATCGGGTTATACGTGCAGTATTTTTTTTGTGGAAAGAAGCTTTGTTTGTGGAATCTACATTTAGGTTTAGGCTCCGTTTAGTTTTAGGTATACATAGGAAGAAATAGAAAATTGTTTACAGTGGTTGTAGCTAGACGAGTTTTTGCTGAGAATGTTTTAAAAGAGATGTAGCTTCTCCCAATAAAATATTCGTGGACCTAACGTGTGCATAGTAAAAAAAAGAAGGTGATAGTGTATTGTAAGCAGAGTAAAAAAGAGCGTAGTAATTTCCCCAATTTGATTCCGATCAACACCGTATCTGTCTGCTAGTAACAAATAAAGAATTATATCCGAAAATCTCCCATGAAGATCTTGTAACTAGTTTGAAATCCAATCGTTCTTGTGAAAATTGATATAAAACACGCACACGCCGAATATTCACAATAATCCCCTAACAAATTTCGGCGAACTGATTCCAGAATGAATATTGTTTGTTTGTTTTTTTATCATGAGGACTTAACTCCAAGAGTGTCTCATTATACTTACCGAACTGTGAGAGAAAAGTGTAGTATATGTTCTATAATCAAACTTCATTACTTCAATCTTCGAGCAGTGAACAAAAAATTTATTTAGACTGAGGAAAGTTTATTTGGTATGGTTAAAACAAACAAACAAAAAAAAAGAACGGCGAGATCCTGAAAGCCTTTTTTTTTTCTATCTCTAACCTCATGATGGGACACGTAAATAAGTATTCCTATATAATGCACCAATTCTTTGGAGCAATTTATTAACAAAAACTTTTCTCGAAGGGAGTGATCTATTTCGTGCGATATTTATGCCAACACTCACACACTGCATGACAATATACACAGTGAAAAGTTTATTTATTTATCTTGACCTGTGTGTATATATATATATATATATATATATATATATATATATATATATATATATATATATGTATATATATATATATATATATATATATATATATATATATATAAAGGTGGCAACAAGAAAAAACTACCATATTTTGCAGCAAATTATCCCACGGGAGCAAACCGTTCTACATCGTTATCAGGAAATATAGCTTACAATTACATCATTGCCAGCCTCGATTTCAACATTACCAGCTTAGTTTTCACTATTGTCAGCCTTGGTTTCGACATTGCTAGTTTCGATTTCGACATTTCCAGCCTCGATTTCGACATTGCCAGTCTCGATTTCGATATTTCCAGCCTCGATTTCGATAGTGCCAGCCTTGGTTTCGACATTGCTAGTTTCGATTTCGATATTTCCAGCCTCGATTTCAACATTAACAGCTTTGTTTTCACTATTTCCAGCCTCGATTTCGACAGTGCCAGTCTCGATTTCGATATTTCCAGCCTCGATTTCGACAGTGCCAGCCTCAATTTCGACATTGCCATCCTCGATTTGGATAGTGCCAGCCTCCATTTCGACAGTGCCAGCCTTGATTTCGTCTTCAATTAAAAACAGGAATTTGTGAACCAACGCCCGTCCACAAAACTAATTAATAGGATTTCTATGAACTCACACACACACACACACACACACACACACACACACACACACACACACACACACACACACACACACACACAAACACAAACATTTATATATAATATTCTAAAAGCAATTTTATGTTCATACGTATGTTATCATTATACCCACCCATTAAACAATGAGATCGCCATATCAATGATGACAAAATCGAAAATTACCTAAACTAGAAAATGTCGACCATTATCCATTTCAGAATGAATTGTTGTAAAAAGCAAATTTTATCCCCTCGACATAACTCGTTTTAAAATCATTCTCTTCAATTTGTTTTTTTATTTTAACGTAAATTTAATAAACATATAATTTCTACAACTTTAAGTCAAGTTACAAAAGTGACATTCGTCTTATTTATTAAACTTACAGCCATTTTATACGGAACGTAGAAAAACAATTATTTACGATATTTGCTTTGTTAAAATGAATTCATTCAAATGTTAAATATTCGTTCCATTTATTAATAAAAATTGAGCTGACTGCATAGGTAAAACGGTTATCTACACCTGTGTTTAAATAGTACGCGGCAGTTATCTGCCCCTGGTACAGGAAGTGTCGGTGAGTTATCTGCCATTGATACAGGAAGTACTGGTGAGTTATCTTCCCCTGCGGACTATTTAAGAATATCTAGAGGCACACATGTGCTTTTTGAGTGGAACTCAGCAATGAACTGTAGAAAGAGACTTTACACCGATAATAAATTTTACGGAAGAAAAATACACTTTTCTGTGTTTGATAACTATTTGCATAGATTTATTGGAGAAATATTATTAAAAGAAAATTAGGCAGAGACAAAAATGCCAACGGCGAAATTTCCAAGGCATCCTGCTAATTTATACAAATGACGCAGAAAACAGTCGTGTCTAACATTGACCACTAATAAGCGCGTGCTTGTAGTCAAACTGCAGAAGAGATATTACGCAGATTTCCAGCGAATATCCCATTTTTTTTTTTATCAGAAACAAAGCATAAGATTAAAATTAGGGGCCAGATTTATATGGGTGTCCTAAGTAGCTTATGCTTATGTTCACATTACATTTAGATTTTTGCATGTTGGTAAAGTCGTGAAAACAGGGAGAAGGAAAGGGAATTCCGATGAAAAGCGGTCCAGCGAAAGACGATATTAGAGTAGAATTATTTTCTGGCATCTTGGGACATCTACGGCGAAGCGTAAGGATATTAATTCTAGTTAGGTTAATCGTGGATATTTACGTAGAGGGTTGATTACAAATGCAGCAGGTTTGTTGGAGCACATTCCATTTAAGTACTTGTAAAACAAGCATACGGATTCAGAATTGCGTTGATGGGACAGAGTCTGGAGCTTGTTAGATATTGTTTTTTGATAATAATAATATTATAGCTATGCGTATCTCGGTGGAAACCTTCGTTCAGTCTCGAAAGACTATGGATATCTCGTGTTATTATGAGGCAAGGGTTGCGCAATCCCCAAACACACCTATCTTGAATCGGCGCTGCTCGAGTCTAGTGGCAAGGAGAGGCCTAGGACGACTGGAAATAATGCCGAGATAAGCGGAGAGCACATACAGTACCTGGAATTCTATAATTTTTTTTTATTTCATCTCTAACCAGGCTTAACATTGATTAACTTCGATGATCTAGCGGGAACCGGTTATCAACATGATTATGCCATGTGTACCTCGGTAAACCAATGCAACAATGGTACAATCTAATTCCAAGACTAAAGGCGCAAACAAAAAGAAAATGTAGCCTTTGCAATATGAAACTTGCAATTTGTTTAAAATTCTGTTTCAGTTTACTATAAACTATTTTATGACATTTCGAGTTAAAATTGACCGGCGTGAGAAAAGATAAAAGTGACCCTCCTCAATGTATGGAAGCAATCGTCCCAGGAATTACATCCTATGAGAGTAAATACTCATTTATTGCCGATCTTCTGAGGAACCTCTACCGGGGAATACCGACAGAGTCAATGTAGATTATCTTTATACCAATCCAAAGAGCTCGTCTCTAGAACTAGACCTCTGAGGTTACATAACTGTATTTAACTTTTAATTGAGTAGGGAAATACCTACATAAAGTAATTTCTATTATTTCATTAGCAGGGATATCCGACGTTGTCCGGTATTGAATAATGATCAACAAATGCTCAACCCTCCCATGAGTTTATTGCCATCGAAATCGGTGAAATTGATTATTTTTTTAAAATCAAATTGATTGATTGTCTGGTCTAGTAAGAGCCCCCCCCTCTGCAGTGTACTGGCAGGAAAATTCACATGAATCCTCTCACCTATCAGTGACTTAGTCCACAAGACCTTGTAGTCGACATTGCACTGTAGAGAATCTACTGTTGATTTTATAAAATTATCTGTAAATAATGATTTCACTTAAAGTTTATAATGCAAAAGTCAAGAACCATGGTTCAATTGTGCTCTAAACAGAAACATTCATTTTGAACGCGACCCTGGATTATCAAAGAACCCATGGTTGATTTTATGAGAATAATTATACATAATCATTTGAATTAAAGTTAAACGTATACGAGTCAAGTATCATGGTTCAATTGTCCTCTAAAAAGTAACATTCATTCCGGAAGCGCTTCTGATTTATAAAAGAATCTGCAGTTGATTTTAGATGATGGACGTTTATAATTGTGGGGTAATAAAACTGCTCAAATATAATTGTGATTTTAGGTTGTATAAAAGGGTTAACTCTGATCAAAATTGGACTTGTTTCTTGAATCGGATTTTTTGGATTATCTATTTCTGATATTTATCATGTCAGGCATTGTACTTCAGATTGTGTGAAATTTCAAAGCGATAAGGAACGAACTCACACACACAAAGGTCATTTTATATTATAGTAGAGGCAGATATATAAGGCAATCTCTGTCTGTCTGTCTGTCTGTCTGTCTTGCGTAAATTGGTAGGCGGTGTACAATCTCCAACCACACATCTGAGTCGACATTGTTAAATACCAGTGGCAAGTGAAGTGTACGTACAAGACGACTAGAAATAAATGCCGAGATAAGCGCCTAGAATTCCCAAATGGTCACCCATCTGGAACTAACCAGGCTCAACGTTGCTTAACTTTGGTGATCTGACATGAATCGATGTGTCAATGCCGCATCTATATATATATATATATATATATATATATATATATATATATATATATATATATATATATATATATATATATATATATATATATATATATATATATATATATATATATATATATATATATATATATATATATATATATATATATATATATATATATATATATATATATATATATATATATATATATATATATACATAGTCATCCACATCACAGCTCATCAGTGCGGCTAGATAGACAAGCAACTACCTAAAGCCAGGATCGAAACCCGATCGCCCAAATGACAGTCGCTATACGGCTGCTGCTATGCTGGCAGTGAATTAACAATGTTTTGACATTGTCCAAAGTACCTAAGCTCAATTTGTTTGCACAACGAGCATCGCTTCATATGCTAATGGTAATTTGTATATCACTTCCCAAATGCTCAACCTAAGATAGGGAGCAATATAAATTTAAAAATAAAAATAAACAACATTTAAAAAAAATTGTACACATCTGTAATTCCAGTTCTTTAAACACACGTAAACACGCGTGTATATATATATATATATATATATATATATATATATATATATATATATATATATATATATATATATATATATATATACATATATATATATATTGTTACGGATACGCTCGCGTTGGGACTATGTAAAGCGCTCACGAAACAACATTTAAAAAATTAAGGAAAAAAAGGGAAAGACGGTTTGGTGGGTTCTATGTATATTTCGCCGAACAAGAGAGGATGTGAGCGACTCTTTCAAAACCCGGAAAATATAGAACGAATGAACTACACATGAAACTAACAAGATGCAAGCACACGTGTTAAAGTTTAAATTAATTTTATTACAAAAATAGATTATGAGAGGAGGTGGGGAAAGAAAAGAAGATGAGATTAGACAAAGGAAAAAACAAATCATGAAGATGGGGGGGGGGCTCTTGCGCTAATGTCTAAAAATGCCTACGGAAAATTTATCAATAAATGAAAATTTAAAAACAAAAAAATATAAATCAAAATATCAATTCGCCGAGTGAGAATGAGGGAAAGCAATGAGCGGTCAAATTACAGTTAATTCATTGTCCTTTGTGTGGTGCTTTTACCGCTTACATTTCTGTTCATTTCGGTCATTTTTTTAGCATTTCAACTGTTCATATCTCATCGTATCTCCGTATTCAATTTATCCACAGTTTCGTTATTTAAGCGTTTCACCCTGTGCCTATTTGTTCGATTTGTTTCATCGTGTTCACAAAAATGTGCCCAGCTCTGTACACATTGTCACTATTATCTCCTTCGAGGGATTTCGCTTTTTAAATTCATCGGTCAAATATCGTTTGACGACATTGCTCCTCTCAACAATATGATCTCCTACACTAACCAGTTTGAATATTGAGATTTTTGCAAGTCATTTTTTTCCTTTAGTTATGTCGTTAATCTCTTTTCGTCTTTCCACCGTTTCATTTAGTTTTTCATCGAGCCTCATGCCCATCGGAGTTAAGGCCACCTCATGTTCTTTTTTGCTTTTTGGATGGGATTCCTTCGCCGTCCGTTAGTTATGGCTATTTGCCGAGAAGTATATGTGAAAGAAATGTATTTCTTTTTTTTTCTTCCTCCCTTTTCCTCTTTTCTCTTTTTCCATCCGTATATTGCTTGCTTCTCCTTTTTTCCTTTGTCCGTTTTTGGCGGTAAATACCCGGAACCAAAAAGGGTCAGGTAGTGCGTGACCTTATCCAATGGCTGACTTATCCTTACGAAGTGGAGGTGATGTTCCTATTTACAAAGCCTCCCCACCGGACAGAGTTAGACATCAGGGTCGTTTTTTTAACGTGGAGAAAAGGAACAAAAATAAAAATTGTCTCAGTCGCGACGGATTTCTCCTCCACTGACAGAGAACAAGAAATTGAAGTGCAGCATCTGAGGAACAGATATTACACTTTGATCTTGTCCCGAAAATACCTCTGACGCCTTTTATTCGACCCTTTCATCCTCTCTCTTTCTCCCTATGCCCTTTATTTCCATCGCGGTACGGGTGAAACCTCTCTCTCTCTCTCTCTCTCTCTCTCTCTCTCTCTCTCTCTCTCCTTGGCGATAATAAAAAAAAACAAGGTATACCTTCCGTCAGCTAAAAAAAGATAACATTTTTATTTTTTAATTTTTTCTATCTGAAACACATAATCTAACGCAGTGATTATGTATATATATATATATATATATATATATATATATATATATATATATATATATATATATATATATATATATATATATTGTTGCAGTTTATTTATGTTTACGAATTAATCCTACAGTTTTAAAAATAGACAATACATATTCGCTGAGCACGTGTGTGTGTGCGCCATAAGAGCAACATCGTTATAGTCATTCTTCTAAGCTAAGCATTTAAATCAAATCCAATTGTGTAAAGCCGACTTGCTGAACACGTGTCTGTGGCGTTAGGTCGCCGTCGCTATTTCGGTGTTACTACCCACGATTTAGACATTACCAGCCTCGATTTCGACATTATCAGCTTTGACTTCAATATTACAAGCCATGAGTTCGATATTACCGGATGTGATTTCGACATCTACTACCATCGAGTTCGACTTTACCAGCCGCGATTACGGTATTACCGGCCGCGATTTATACATAACCTCCTTTATTACTAGCCTCGATTTCATCTCGCGATCAAAGACAGGATTTAATGAGGCGAGGTGGAAATTATCTCAGTTCAGAGGAGTTCACTAATGGAAAAGGAGATTAGATTGTGTACGATTTTCAGCCAAGAATTTGAACACAGCTGTTGATAAAACGCCTGATGCGCGGAATTTACTGTCTCTTATCATTTGCTAGTTCTTTCTTTTATCAATGATTCTTGATAACTTCACGACATATCGAATGTCAGCCTTTACTCTGTGAGTTGTAACATAACTGATGTCACAAGCAATTTACTTCAAATCTACAGAAGAAAAATCGACATGATTTCCTCTTCAAAGTAAGGTGCTCGACTGAGCTTCTATCTAAGACATTCATGTTATGCATTGGTTTTTCTACCGTCACTGTAATTTTTTTTTAAAGATAATATTTGAGAAAAGTAACTATGTAACTAGGCCCTATGAATAATATAATAATATATGATTGACCTATGAATGGAGAATGCAGACATGCAAGACGCAAAATACAGGAAAAGATTGAAAAGGTCGAGTGATTCTACACATGAAATAAGAGGGCATACATTGAAGCAGTCTCTCCCTTTTTTTTTTTAAAATCTTTGTCCCTCTGCCTCTCCGTCTCTGTGTTTCTGTCTATCTGTTTCTCCCCACTCTCTCTTTCTCCAACTCTCTCTATCTTTCTCCCCTCCTCCCTCTCTCTCTCTCTCTCTCTCTCTCTCTCTCTCTCTCTCTGATGTGTAAGATAACTTGAATACAAAAAGCGTTTTACGGTTTCACCTTAATCAAGCTTTATTTTATCTTCTGCTCGCCTTTCTTCCTCTACACCATTTTTTCTTCTTGTTTTTGTCTTTGTTCTCTTCCGTATTTCTCTCTCCGTAATTTTTCCATTTCATTTTATTCTCTTCCCCGTTCATTTTTCCCAGTTTTTTCTTCTTTTTAAATAATCTCTCACGATCACAAGCCAGTATTCGACAATCACCCTTACAGTAAACTTGTTACTATAAGACGAAGGTATAATCTCGTTCAGTCCTTTAAGGTCTACTTTCCAAATCTTTGCCTCCTCTCTGATAAAGGTTTAGCTTATTGTTAATCACCCGAGGAACCTATAGTGGGGAATGCAGACGGAGCGACCCATACATTTGGGGTGTGGGACAATGCGCTTATCATGTAATGTTGTCCTGCAACCAACACGTTGTAGCCCCAGTCGCAAAGTAGACAAAAAACAGAAAAAAAATTCAACTTACTTTTTTTTGTTGTACAACGACATTTCTTTCTTTTTTTTACACAGGGATCACCACTTATCAAGGCCCGGAGGCCACTCGAGGATAAGGGTTATTGAGTATATAGTAGTCAATGGGATAATTTCGTAGTAATCGTTAGTAATGGAAATTTGGTAAATTGGATTATTTAAGCGAGCGATTCATCAAGAATTTGTTTACGTTGGACTTGAAAGCCAGCAAATTGTAGTCAGCTGGAAAACAGACAAACGGAAGAGAGTTCCACAGGCGTGCAGTTCTGAGAAAGAAGCTTTGCTCATGGAATCTACGTTTCGGTTTAAGCACAAGTGGGGGAAATTATTGACACTGGCTTCAGCTAGACGTTTGTTTTTCGTGATAGTATAGCGAGGGAATACCATAGATTGAAGCTCAGACGAGCACTTGCCATGAAAATAAAGATAAAGCAGAGACAGGTTGGCAACATCTCTTCTATGGGAAAGAGGTCGTAGGAAAGAGAAAAGGGCATCTCCCATTAGGCTACATAGTCTATTTTTAACTCTGTCAAGGCAGGATAAGCTGCTTCTAGCAGTTCCTGCCCAGATATGGCAACAGTACTCCATCATTGGACGTACTTGGCTTTTATATAGATAGAGAATTGCATCAGCAGTGAGGTATCTACTGGAGCGGTAGAAGGACCCTACCATTTTTCCGGCGACCTTGGCAACAGATTTGATGTACGTACGTGTTCCATTTCAGATCAGGAGTAAAGGTCAAGACCAGAAGGTTGTCGAAAAAGGGAGCCTCTTCAAGACGAGAGTCATTCATTTAAATTTACGGTAGATGGGGATCAGATCGTTGATGATGTAAAGATAGAAGCTTGGTTTTAGATGCATTAAAAGTAACATTCACCTATTTCCTCATTGTATCACGTGCTCAAGATCAGAAGAGAGACCTCGGACGTTATTTTCGTCTCTAACGTGATCTCCTTTCGTCTGCGCAACGTTAGCGCGCCGGAATTTTTTTTTGTTTTTGTTTTTTTTTATTTTTTTGCTTTTTTTTAAACCACACCAAACCTCGTATCTACTACCTGGGAGAAAGCGTTTAAAACAGAAAAAAATCTCGCCGGTCTTTTTTTTTTTTTTTTTTTTTTTCTTAACCACACCAAACCTCGTATCTACTACCTGGGAGAAAGCGTTTAAAACTTAGCAAAACATCTCGCCATTCTTGTTTTGTTTTTTGTTTTTTTCGTCTTCCGTTTATTTGCCTTTTTTCTCTATCCTTGTCTCAGTTTCTCTACTGCTCTTTTCCACTAAACGATGGATATTGCTTTCTGGATCTTCCATATATTTATATATATATATATATTATCTGCACCTTTCTTTCTAAATCGTGCGTCTTTTTTTTCTGTTTGCTCGTCCTTGGCGCACCCATCGCGCCAAACTGATAGACAACCTCGAATTCCATATCTTCCCAGAACCATACACGTCTAATGTACGAATGTGTCCAGCTTTTCTAAACAGAAATTTAAGACTTAATTCAAAGATGGGCGAAGCAATAAAGATAACAAGAATATCTGCTAGCATCCCACGGCGTCTTCATTTTTTCTTTTTTTTTTTTTTAGTTCTTTTCTTTCTGTTTCTTTCTTTCGCACATTTTCTTTATTTAATTTAGTTCTTGTTCATCTGTTTCTCATTATAAATCGTTCTTTATATCTCCTTTTTCTCGCCACATTCATCATCTCTCTCCCACACCCTCTCTTTTTTCTCTCCCCTCTCTCTTAAAATAATTATTTATGATTATAATTATTGCTGCCCCTTTAAGAAGTAAGTTTCTTAACAGTTGAGCACTGTCTGTTGAAACGAAAATGTCGGCCATTAGTTCTACATGCGAGATCGCGACACTTTGATCGCTCGATCACTATAGACCATTCTTGTATAATTATATATTATATATTATGTTTTTATAAATTTTAAATTCACTTTAATATCGTTGTGGTTGACCGTGATCCTGTGGTTTCTTCTTCGGTAATGGAGACAGAGAGGACTTCGTTGCGGGTTTCGAATCTCATGACCAGCGATGATCATAACTTCCAGCAGTGATGTTTCCGGAACGATGAAACACTAGTGTCTATAAGTATTAAAATAATTATTTATAACCATAATTATATAGCAAGATAGATAGAGAAAGAGAAGTTTCCGATATGAATAAAGTTCGAATAACCTAAAAATCTTTCGTCTTTATTTATTTACTAGCAGTGAAACCCGACGTTGCTCAGGATTGAATGATTATCAACGAATGTTTCACACTCCCCTTGTCATCGAAATCGGTGAAATCGTCCATTTTACAATCAAATTGATTGGTTGCTTGCCCTAGTTAGGGACTCATCACGATACACCTATTCACATGCCCCTCCGCAGTGACTTAGTCCACAATACATTGTAGTCTACATTGCACTGTGGAGAACCTACTGTTAATTTTATAAAACAATTTTTATATAAAGGCTTGAATTAAAGTTTAAAACGCAAAAGACAAGTATCATGGTTCAATTTACCTCTAAACAGAAACATTCGTTTCGATCGCGCCCCTGCCATATCAAAGAACCTATTGTTGACGTTATATACTAAGTCTTATTTCTTGTAAGGTGATAATGAACTGAATTCCAGTTTAAAATAGAAAAGTCAAGTAATATGCTTCAATTTTGCTTTAAACAGAAACATTCATTTCGAATGCGCTTCGATCATATCAAAGAACCTTCTGTTGATTTTATATGTCGACCCTTTCGGCTTGTGCGGTAATAAAACTTCTCAGATGCTCTCGTGATGTTAGGTTGTGTAAGGTGTTAACTTTGGTCAAAATCGCCTGTTCCTTCTTTCATCGGATTATTTCGATGGTCACTTATCGATGCTTATAGAAAACATTGCGAAACAAAGTCTACTTAAAGAACACTATCAGACATAAAAAGTACTTTCGAGTGAAGTTTCATATAATCGTCCCAGCCGTTTTCGAGTCCCTAGAGAACGAACACACATACATGCCCATACAGACACAGAGTTCTTTTTATATATAATAGTAAATATAGAGGTGTGTTCCTATTACTAGTAACGCTCATCAGTGTCGAACCCAGATCCGAATAGCACTAACCTATTAAAGCATCGTTGTTTAAATGAACTGTACTTGCGATCACTGCACTAGATCTATTGCCATAATATTCCATGAAAAGTCTTGTACTAAAATTAAGTGCCTAAAATTTCAGTATTTAATGTTTCTAATTCCCTTATTTTTATTGTCATCGAAATCGGTGAAATCGTCCATCTTTCAATCAACTCGAATGATTGCCTACTCTAGTTGGGGACCCATCGAGGTGCACCGGGAGAAAGCTTCACGTGCCTCTCGCAGTGACTTAGTCCATAATACATTGTAGTCTACATTACACTGTAGAGAATCTACTGTTTATTTTATAAAATTATTTTATATATAATGGCTTGAATTAAGGTTTAAAATGCAAACGTCAAGTATAATACTTCAATTGTCCTCTAAACAGAAACATTCATTTCGAACGCGCCCCTGTCATATCAAAGAACCTACTGTTGATTTTTATATGTCGAGCTTTTTGGCTTGAATGGTGATAAAACTTTTCAAATGCACTTGTGATGTTAGGCTTTGTAAGGTGTTAACTTTGGTCAAAATCGCCTGTTCCTTCTTTCACCGAATTGTTTCGATTATAGATTATCGATATTTATAGAAGACATTCCGAAACAAAACCTATCTAAGAACACTGCCAGTCACATAAAGTACCTTCGTATGAAATTTCATAAAAATCGACTCAGTTGTTTTCGAGTTCATATGAGACGACCCCCCCACACACACACTCACAAGTGTCAAACAGTATCTGATGAGCTCCCAGAATCCAAATCTCATTATGATACATCAATATGAAAAAAAAAAAACAAGAGACAATATAACAACCTCAATCACGAAACTAGCCAAATATTTTGGACAAAACTCTTACAAATTAGACGGAGGCACAAAACGAGCTTACTACAGAAATAGCTCAAAACGAGTCGTAAAAAGTACACCAAAAGCATTGGTAAAAATGGAAGAATGGGTTAACCAACAGCATGCCAAGTATTTTATGGATAGATTCACCCAGAACTATATACATGAGAAATACTTTGTAAGCTGCTTATAAAAGGATCGCTCCATTGTGGTCAGGAGAGGATTATAATGTACAAGATCAAGGCTTCATGACCAATTCTATCAAGAAGATGAGTGGTCTCAACAATGACAACAAATGCAAGTTCTACCAAACAGAAGTAGGGAGTCTGAGCTACCTTACATCCAGTTTTAAAGTTCTGTAAATATTTCTATCGGACCATATGTAAAAAAAATGGATATTGAATGTAGTAGCAAGTCCTGGGAACATATACCAGTAAAAACAGTTGGAAATAAGTCATACACCATCCAGTATGACAATGCAATTCCTACAGCTACCTACTTAGAAAATGGAGCTATTAAACCTGATATAGTTATATGGGATAAGAATGAGAAAGAAGCAACCTTAGTAGAAGTTAGTATCGCCGATAACGGTGGGTTAAAAAGACCTGGGAGAGGAAAATAACGGAATATCAAGGTCTTATGTTCGACATGAAAAGAAACTGGAATCTTAGGAAGATCCCTGCCATTCCACTAATTATAGGAACAACCGGACCCATGAAAATTAATTTAAAAACTATCTGGCGAATAAACCCTGCGAACCAGATGCAAGAAAGATACAAAAAATTGCACTTAAAAGGGCTTTAGAATTTTAAAATGATCTCTCGGTTGAAATACCCAGTTAGAACAGAATAAGAAAATTGAAACAGCAAACACAATTTTATATATAGAAATTCAACTTGTATTAATTTCGTTTTATTCATCCATTATTCTTCCTTCAATTTTCTGCCTTTCATTCGACCACTTATATTCCGTCCTCTCTATTCCTGTCTTTAAAAATAAAAGACAGAAACTTTTTATTCCCCTCACCATGTTGTAATTTCCCGTCTACCACTTTCCTATTCCTCTGACGCATCCATCATCGCAAAACTGACACCCGACCCCTTCCTCCAAACATCTTCTGCGAATCGTTCAGTTGTGCAGCTGGCCGGGGCTTGCCTCTTCATCATGAAACTCAAAACTAAAAAAAAAAAAAAATAGATTTAGGTTGAGTATCAACTTGATAAGTATTATTCAGACGGACACGCGGTAGAGATGGTGGGTCAGAAGGCGTACCAAGAAACCATGAGACGGAAGGCAGTGCGGCTGGCATTCTTCTACCATTCCTTGCCCATTTACAGCAAAGGACAGGATGAAGAACATAGCTTAGTAATTAAATAACATTTAATATCTATAGGATTTTGCATGCTACAAAAATATGTAGGTGTGTGTGCGTGTATAGAATAAAGTATGTTTAACTAAGCCGGTCGTTTAAGCAATTTATATGCACAGGTACACACACGTACATAATATGACACTCTCGGTTAGGTTTCCTCACACTGGCTAATACGAACGAATGATGAATCTTCTCCAACTGATGAGGTCTATGATAGCAGTACTAAGCTGGATAATCCACAAGACTTGATGACTTCCTGTCTTGAAATTCGGCAACGCCAAGAGACCATAAGAAATATATTCTACTACCGGGGGTACCTGGCGTTGCCTACGTGTGTAGAGGTGTAGTAAGGAACCACGGGGGGATAAAAAGTGGTAGTAGCCGGGGGGGGGGGATCAAAACAATAGTTGGCAGTTTGGGTGAAGAGAGGTGTAAAAAAAAAGTGGTGGTAGGTAGGTAGTTAGGCTCGAACCCGTAACGATGAAGAGCTTTCTTGATTTCTGTGAACTTAAAAGTAAAAATGAAACGGTACATCTCCTATTATATAAAAGGAACTTTGCGTGTGTGTGTGTGTATCTGTATATCTGAGTGCCCCCTTTTTGCCTACTTTTAGGGGAGCTGGTTTTTACCTCACATTAAAAACGGCCTTGTGCCTAATTTGCTCTGTGGGGGAGCAAATAAATACCATCTGTATATCTGTGTGCGTCCCCCTATGCACACGAAAATGGCTGCGACAATTTTTATGAAATTTCACACGAAGTTATTTTATGTACCTGGCAATGTTCTTAGATAGGCTTTGCGTCGGAATATCTTCGATAAATATCGATGACATTGGCCAACAAAAAAGTTGTCGTAGTGCCAAAGATGTTTCAACTGTTTTTACTCAATTTGAGGGCGCTGATTCCAAAAATGCTGTCACTTTTTCCATCAGATCTAGTTTTTCTGCTATGGCATGCCCCTTCCCTCTGTAGGAAGTTGATAACTACAATAAAAACAGGCAAATCGAAGAAACAATATTTTTATTTAACTTTAAGACACATTCATTAATTCACACTAAAATATTCACAATTAAAGCTTGAAGTTGTAAAAAAAAATCTAAGCATAAACATAAGCATCCATAAATGAATGTTTTATTGATTTTCTAGAATGAGGGGCCCTCGGCATCATTGCGCTTGATATGCCAACAGTAGTCTGCAAGCAATGTGGCATCCCAACGACCTTGATAGCGAACTTCCATGCCGCTGATGGAAGCACTCTCCGTGATCGTCGCTCGCATCATCGAGATTTTCTGGAAAACGGGCATGATGGCTGTACAAAAAAAAAATGTAACTTCATGCTCATATTTGATGGAGACAAATAAGTAATGCGTTTTCGGAGATCTTGGTCAATTATTTTACTTTTCCCCCATTTTGACAATAACTAAAATAGTGTTTTCACAAGAGATTAATCATTCCTATAAGTAAATAAAAAAAAAATTAATTTGAAGCGTCCTGCTAAATACCTCATTCTAATTTAGAATACTCTATGATAAATTCAACATTCAAATTTTATAAAACCGTTCTACATTAGGATGGGATTGTTTGGTAGATCGCTCCAGATTAATTGTATAGAGTACGTATAGAGTCTTTTTCTGTGTACAACATAACACTACAAGTAAATATCGATATCATACAACTATTGATAACACTTCCAAAGAGTTAGGTTTCCTATATTACCAGTTAAACCTGTTCCTTTAATCTGTCAAACAAGAACAACTCACTCTAGTCATATAAAATTACGTAAAAGCAAACCTTCACAGTTGTCCAGTAAAAGAGAAATAGAGAAAGGGCGACGGCGTTGATTGCCCTAGTCAATAAACATGACCAATCACTGGATGTCTACAGAGTGTCCTTGTAATGTTATGTCTATGCCTGGCTAATAGAAAAAGAAGGAATTTAAGCCAAGCAATAGCCTATCTACTCCTTAAACAATTGTAGGTTGGCAGATCGTATATTTTCAAGTTTAGGAAGGTTGTCGAACACGACCAAAGAGGGTCGATGACAAGACATCACCAAGTGAGTCAATGACAAGACATCAGAAGTCAGGACATGGATCAAGGTTTTTATGTGTAGAACATTTAACTATGCCGAGAAGTGTGATTTGGTGGAAGGGCTAAAGACAAAAGGCATTCTGCTTTCCTTCTTACAAATTATAGAACAGAATTATTAACTTCAGTTGTCTTGTTTCTAATGGAAAAAGATACTCGAAGATAAGGGTTAATTTTATGAACAGAGTGTTAGTTAAACGACCAAGAATATCATGAGAGGATTGAACGTGCTATATAGAATAAACACAGTGTGATTACTTATGGGATCAGTTTATGGTGTATTTGTTGGTAATTGATTTGGAGACGACCATGTTTAGTCTGCAGGGAAGCGGTCCTGAGGTAATGCATTGATTGGAAGTTCTTGGTAAGTAACGCTTTTATAGAATTTTTTCCAGATTCCAGAGATGTACAGAAAGAAACAGAATGTTATTTACAGATGTAATAGTAACCGAATTATTGCTGTTAAAAATACGCTTAAATATAATATCTTAATTTGTCCAGATTTCGTATATCTATCTATATCTATATATCTATAAAAGTGAACGTGTGTGTCTGTGTACATTTCCCTACGCTATTACTCTGTCAATTTTAAGTCTACAGACTCAAAATTTGATATACAGGGTACTGAGATTTGGGAAAATCTTTGTGATCCGTTTTCGGCCAGAAATTTGACGGTTAAAGGGTCAAAGTTCAACGATTTGACCTTTGAGAGCTCTACCAAACTCCTCTGAAATTTTTGAAATTTTAAATTTTAGATATAGGTTCCTTGGACATGGATCTAACTAAATAACTTGATTTGAGCCCAAAACAATAAATATTAAGAGGTCATGATAGGGGTCAAAGTTAAAAAAAAATTGATCGCTTTTTTTATGTGTTTTTTTTTTTTTTTTGCTCAACATACACCTCCAAACACCCGGGCTACGCCGGGCTGAAATGCTAGTATGTATAAAAGTGAAAATGTATCTGTGTGTGTCTGTGTGCATTTCCCTACCAAATAACTCTGTCAATTTTCGGTCTAGAGACTCGAGATTTGACATAAAGAGTATTGAGTTTTGGGAAAATTCTTTTAATCGGTTTTCGGCCAGAAATTAGCTGTCAAGTTCAACGATTTGTATTTTGTATTTTGAAAGCTCTACCAAACTCCTCCACGAATTAAGGGTCTAAACACTTGAAATTTTAAATGTAGGTTACCTGGACATGAATCAAACTTTTTAATTTGATTTGAGCCCAAAAAATTAATATTAAGGGGTCATAATTGAGGTCAAAGTAAAATTAAATAAAACTCTGCTGTCTCTACCAAATTACCCAGCCAATTTCTTGTCTAAACATTTGAAATTTTACATAAAGTGTACTCAGAGATAGTGAAAGCTTTTTAATCAGTTTGGGTCGGAAATGTGAGCTGCCAAGGGGTCAAAGTTCAAAAGATTTCACTTTTGCGGTGTCTAGCAAACAACTCAGCCAATTTTGGGACTAAACATTTGAAATTTATTCATAACGGGTATTCAGACATGTGGTAAGCATTTTAATCAGTTTTGGGACAAAAATTTTGCCGTCAAATAGTCAACGTTGAAAGATTCTACCAGATAGTCAACCTTTGCAGATTCTACCAGACCGACAAACAGAGAGACATATATCCTTTTATGTATTAGATTATGGGAAACGTATTTTAGGAAACACGATGAGTAGCGTGGACACATTATTCTTATTATATTTATATCAACTTTATCATTTGGTTGTGCGCTCGAGAACGCATCCTATATCCTCCATTTTAATTAAAAATCCAATTCTGAGTGTAGGGGCGCCCTATTTTACCCCGTCAAAAATATGCATAAATATGATATTTTAATTTGTCCAGATTTCGTATATATTCATGTCGTGATTTCAAAAGTAAAAAAAAAAAACTAGAATTGAAACCGAAAGCTGGTGACTCATAGGATTGGATTTTTGATGGACCGTTTTTTTTTTAGGAGTCTGGTTTAGTTTAGCTGGTATAAAATAATTTTTTTAAGCGGTCAAAAATGAGTTAAAATTGAAAAATTCGTTATATACTTTATGCATTCATCTTTTATTTTAATTAAATTTGGACAAATTAAAATATCATATTTAAGCGTATTTTACGACCTGGCAAAGCCAGGCGCCCTCAATCCTTGCTATCGCCGTCCATCCTATATATATATATATATATATATATATATATATATATATATATATATATATATATATATATATATATATATAATGTTTTCATATATATATATAATGTTTTCATTAACTTTTACGCAAATATTTTTATTTTTTATTTATTTTTTTATTACATTTTCACCCCAAACAAGGCACATTGCCACTCAGGTGTACGGCGCTACTATCAGGGTCAGCAACTACTGGGGCACTATGTAGGGATTTGGGCAGCAAGATGTCGGTTCACGTTGCACTTGAACTTCTGCATATCAGTACAGTTAGGGAAG
The DNA here is from genome assembly GCF_053919585.1 of Euprymna scolopes. Lineage (NCBI taxonomy): Eukaryota > Metazoa > Mollusca > Cephalopoda > Sepiida > Sepiolidae > Euprymna > Euprymna scolopes. The sequence continues at coordinate 59,281,948 of NC_136518.1, forward strand.
CAGGATCCTGGAATAGAATTCCAGAGTCTAGCGGTTCTGGAGAAGAAACTACTGGAGTAGAAAGATCTCTACTGTGTGGGGGTGGGATTTAGCTGCCTGTCGGGTTTGTCGAGGGTGTCTGCGTCGTGGGGGGCACAAGTGTCTGCAGTTCGTCAGAGCATTCACCATTAAAATACTCGTAGAACAAGCAGAGAGATGCAACGTTTCGTCGATGGGACAGAGACTGAAGCTTAGATATGATATATACATAATGTTTTCATTTATATATATATATATATATATATATATATATATATATAATGTTTTCATTAACTTTTACGCAAATATGATATATATACTGTTTTCATATATATATATATATATATATATATATATATATATAATGTTTCATTATCTTTTACGCAAATGTGATTTGCCTCACATTTTGCAGTTTTATTTCATGCGCTAAACAGCAAAATCATAATTTAATAATTTATAAGTAATAATTTGCTAATATCTTTCCATCTAAAGAAAAGAAAGCCTTCTTTTAAAACAGATGGAATAAGAAATTATCATATGTTCGTTGTATTTTCTTGTCGAATGATAAATTGTTGTCAATCTAAATTTACATAGTTTCAATTTATATATACACTTGTGCCCGATATTATTCATACCCCTCGGATCATTGAGATTTCTATAAGAATATTGCTCAAACCAGAAGGTAGACAATATTAAAGGGATTTCAAACAATAAATCAAGCATAAGCATTTAATTTAAACTCAACAAATAAACAAATTATGCAAGTTTGAAACATTATACAAAGAAAAACAATAATGGCACTAGTTCAAAATTATTCATACCTCTCTTACTAATAGTCAATAGCATGCCTTTTATTCTTAATAACTGCCTTTAACCGTTTTGGATATTTATCAACAAGGTTTTTACAAGCATCAACACTGATTTTTGACCATTCTTCAATGCAGTAGTTCTCCAAATCCCTCAAATTTCTAGGTTTCCGCTTTTTAACCTCAGTTTTCAATATGTGCCAGAGGTTTTCGATAGGGTTCAGGTCGGGACTCTGGCTAGGCCATTCCAAAACATTAATTTGATTATCCTCAAACCATTTCTTGACTATTTTGGCAGTATGTTTTGGATCATTATCCTGTTGAAGGACCCAGTTTGGTCCTAAATGGAGCTTCTTCGCATCCTGTCTAATGTTTTTCTGGAGTATCTCCAAATATTGCTCCTTCTTCATGGTTCCATCTATCTTGACCAAACTACCTGGACCACTAGCCGAAAAGGAGCCCCAAAACATTAGGCTACCACCACCATGTTTCACCGTGGGTATGGTGTTCTTTGGGTTGTAAGCTTCTCCTTTCTTCCTCCAAACGTAAGAAGCATCCATATGGCCAAACAATTCAATTTTTGTTTCGTCAGTCCACAAAATACTTGAGAAAACGGACTCTGGAGAATTCACATGGGTCCTAGCAAACTTTAGACGTGCTGCAAGGTGTTTTCCGATGTGCAATGGAGTCCTTCTTGGTCTTCTTCCTTTCAGACCATTTTCATGCAGAGTCCTTTGCAATGTTTGCCTTGATATTTTTATGCCAGAAGACTCCAGATTTTCTAAAATGTCCTTAGTAGTGGTGCTTGGATTTGCATTAACACTTCTTACAATATTCCTGGTGGCTCTAGCAGACAGTTTCCTTTTCCTTCCTCTACCAATCAAGTTGTTTGTTGTGAGGTGGCTCTGGAATTTTTTGATGATGCTCTGTACTGTTGCTGTAGGGACCTTAAATTTCTTGGAAATTGACTTGTAACGTAAACCATCCTTATGTGAATTCACAATTTTAGTCCTAAGATCATTACTAAGCTCTTTTTTCTTCCCCATTCTAATAATTTTTATTCTTTTATTGGTTTTCAGTTGATATCATTTTAATTTCTGAAAAATGCAAAAAACGAAATGAAATTAATCAAAGGTTGTATAAAAGCATTCAAAATAAGAATCAAACAGGAAACAAACAGTCAGAAACTCGATTAATACTGAAAAAATAAGGGGGGTATGATTATTTTTGAACATTGCAGATTTTATAAATAGCTGTATATTTCTTTTATTACAAGTATCCCGAGATTTTAAATTGACGAAAATGATCAGAAGAGGTTTATTAAGAATATGTATCAATATGGACGTAAACAATAAATTCTTACAAAGTTACACCTAATAAACTCAATTTTCAAGGGGGGGTATGAATAATATCGGGCACAAGTGTGTGTATATATATATATATATATATATATATATATATATATATATATATATATATATAAACCACCACCCTGTCTACTTTACTCCCACACTTCTTTTTAGTCATGTTTTACACACTGATTAATTCCATACAATATTTCTATTTATAAATAATTTTACCATAAGTTGACCCGAGATCTCTATTACAAAACTTGCTTTCATATATTCAAGACCGCCTGACGAGATCTCTAGTTTCTAAAAACTAGCTGACCGAAACATGCTCATGACGGTGTAGAAATATATTACTACTTATGTAAAAATAAATCATATATATATATATATATATATATATATATATATATATATATATATTTGTTTACTGTTTATTGGGGAAAGAATTCCAGAAAGTGCTCGATTACAAAGAAAAACTTTTTCGATATAAGAGCTTAATATTTATTTATTTAATAGTACAGAAGTTCAGAAAAACATTGGGTTTGAAACCAACGGTACCAATGTTTTTCTGAACTGCTGTACTATTAAATAAATAAATATATATATATATATATATATATATATATATATATATATATATATATATATATATATTTCGGTTGTATCGATTTGTTTCCTAGACATAAATCCAATGAAACTCGCGTGATTATTAAAGAGTGCTCAATGCAGGACAGAGCTGGTTTGTAATGGTTGTTTAATGTAACCAATTATGTTTCTATAATAAAAGACTATACAGTAGCGTCCAAATGTTAAGGAACGATCGATAATTTTTTTAAATGACTTCTAACGTTATCTATGAAAAAAGAAATAAAAATTTGGTGAATTGTCCAATGTTTAATAATGGTAGTTAAATAAAAAAAATATTATTTCGAATACATACCAGTTTTTTTTTCCATACAAATAAATTTAATTAAATTACAGACATCCAAAAGTTAAGTAACAGGGGAAATTATTAATGAAAAAAAAAAAAAGAATCCTTTCAGCACGCTGTAAAAAAAAAAAAGGTTTAAAATAAATTGCAATAAATTTGGAAAAAAATTACGACACCACAAAATTTTTAATTAAAATATACTGATGATATATATATATATATATATATATATATATATATATATATATATATATATATATATATATATATAAAGCGTATAAATTTAAATTTTCCTTATGTTAAGTTGAGCATGTTGGAGAGCAAAAAAAAAAAAGAAAAAAAACTCTTCCACTAACGTACACAGTAATGCTCTTTGTGTAAACAAATCGATCTTAGTTATTGTAATTTCGACTCCCGATCTAAGTAGCAACCAAATTGCGTAACGTTTAGAGCGCTAATTATCGCATAGATTGTCGAGTTTCAATCCTGGTTTGAGGTAGATGCTAGTCTAGCTGAACAGCTGGGATACAGCGAAACAGTACTGTAAGTGGATATCTAATTATATATATATATATATATATATATATATATATATATATATATATATATATTACAGAAGTTAAAAAAAAACATTGGTACCGTCTGTTTCAAGCCCAACATAAAGGGGACCAGTTAAAGCGTAAATAATGTTAGTCTCTCGTCAGCCATGTTGTTTCTGTCCGAGGAAAAAATTTCAGGCCCGCATTTATTTTTTTCTAATGATGTTCATTTTTATTTAACTATAGCTTATTCCTATCTCTGTATATTTTATTTTATTCTAATATGAATTTTCTATTTTTTTAAATTTTTTATTTAATGCATTTTAGTAAATATGTACTGTTCTGTTTTTGCATCATTTCCGGGCTGCCTTTTGTTAATTTTAGCTGGTGCAAGGGAGATAATTACTTTACCTTATTAATTTTCCTTCTTTGTTTCAGTTAAGGGGAGATAATCAATGTTTCAATTTGTCCAAGGGAGGTAATTAATCTATCTTATTTATTTTTTAACCTTTTTCATTTTATTTTATTTTATTTTAAATAGTTGAGGGAGGTATGCAGGCTATTTGATTTCTAAATCTTTTATATATGTGTATTGTATTCTTTAAGGTAGCCATAATTTTCATACTTAATTTTTATACTTAATATTTATACTTACAATTGTCTAAATGTTCATTTTCAGTTTATTAATTTATGCGCTAAGTTGACTGCATCTAGAATACTCTCGACGAAATTCTTTTAGGTGGGGTCTTCGTTCGTTGTTCGCTCCTCCCAGTTTATTAGGAGCGCTTGTCCCTTATGTAAACAGGCTTTGAGGGTGTCACTGCATACATTCAAACAGGTCTTTTGAGGTCTTTATAATGTGGTACTATATATATATATATGTGTGTGTGTGTGTGTGTGTGTGCGCGCACAATCCAGATTAAAAGAAAATAGATAACGTTTTCTTTTATTTTATCAGCTTACATACGAAACCCAAGAATCCCGAAATTGTTCAAATTGTTGTGATGGACGTTGTACGTGAAAGAAATATCCATCTCTCTGCACTTTTAATCAAGGTAAACTTACAATAAATAAAGGTAAACTATTCCACTTCGATGTTCCACAATAGCCTATGCAAGATATCCATCAGATTATTTTGGCCATTATTTAAAATCGACGTATCAAATGGCAAATAGATTCTTTCTTAGATTCGCAAGCTAGCTTGTAAATACATTAGACGTGTTGATGTAAGCGTATCTGCAGGGGTTCGCAAATGTTGAACAGGCCAACTATAAAAATGCCATCACTTTTTAAAAATATTGATAGATATTTTTGTTCCTTGAAAGAGTCTAACATAATCTTCGCAATCTAGTTATCGAAGATCTCTTTAGTTTTCGTCAGAGTCTTTCTCACACAAGAGATTGCAAGTATTTCTCTGTTCTTGTAATCCTGGAATTCCCATGAGTGGCTTGTTATGTAGTATGTTTTGGTCAATTGCAACGTGCCTTGAGCAGAATGAAGTTAGTAACGCTGTTCACATCGTAGGTACGACGCGTATTTACAAAGAACCACCTTTAAAAACCAAACCTGTTCCCATTTGAACATTGAAATATGCCAGGGCACCTGACTTTATCACTCAGCATCATCCGAAGTAATTGTAGTTTTTCACAATAACTAAAAATGAATTGTTTGTATATGCGCGAGCCAGGGTTGTTAGATAGATTACACGAGTTTTTTTTAATTCTATTTTCACCTCAAACAAGGCACATTGCCACTTGATGTATGTGGCTACTATCAGTGACCTAAATTGCAGGGGTACAATGTAGGGAGTTTAGCAGCAAGATGTCTGTTCACATTACACTTGAACTTCTGCATTACAGTTGGAGAAGCGGGAAACCGGAAGAGAATTCCAAAGTCTTGCAGTTCTGGGGAAGAATCTATTATAGTAAAAGGATTTCTTACATCTAGGGATCTAAACCTGCCTGCAGGGGTTCACAAACGTTCGTCTTCTTTAACTCAATCGGAAATGAATGCTTTTCTTTATAGGTTTTATCGACCCAAAAAGGCACAGTGCCACTTGGATGTAAGGAGCTATTATTTGAAACAAAATCTACAGATACACTATGTAAGTAGTTAAGCAGCGAGATGTCATTACATTTGAAATTCTGCATGTCAGTACATGTCAGTCAGGAAAACAGGGCACCTGGAGGGAATTCCATAGTCTAACCGTTTGAGAATAGAAATTATCGGAGTAGAAGGCTTCCAAGCATCAGGGATCTCTACGGTGAAGGGGTGAAATTTTGTTGCTTGTCTCTACAGTGAATTCTAATGAAAATAACGCCGTGTCTAGTATGATATCTTTCTCTACGCTTATCTGCAAAGGACGGCTTTAAAAACAAAATCTGTCCTTACATGAGTAGCGAAGGATGCAATGGGGATCGGATTCTGGCATGCAACATCATCAACAGTGATGGCAATCTACCTTTAAATGGCATCTTACAATTTACTATTTTTTGATTTTTGTTGAATTATTAATGCGGCAACTTTTAAGACCTCGTGGGCGCGTATTTCTCATTCTACGTGACCTACAGTTTAGTATCGCTTTTATTTTTTAATTTTGTACCATTTATCGGTTGTTTATTGAAATAAAATATGGCATAATCACGTTCACACACCGGTTCTTGCCAGATTACCGAAGTTAAGCAACGATGATCCTGGCCAGTATCACATGGGTGACCATTTCGGAATGCTAGGCGCTGTATATACCGCGTCGGGACGTGGAAATTTCCAGGTTGATACCTGGGGACACTTTTAGTTTTCGTTAAGACATGCATCTAGGAGAAAAAGAAAACTCTGATGTAAAATTGTCTGCTCTGTCTTGTGCCAGCCATTGCACTGACTGAGATTAGCAGTTGTACCAAAAAGTGTGGTTGATTCTGCACAAAGCCTTCACTGCTATAAAAAAAAATCACGTGTGAATTTCTGAACAACTTACTTGTTGGGCGGACCTTACGTGTCGAAATCGACGGTTGTATGACATATTGAAAAAAAAAATGCATATTACTGAATAAACATCAGGTGCTCTCATTTTATACGATTTATTGAATGGATGATAGTCACTGGTAGGAATGGTGGTTTTTGCTTTACGGCATATCAACACTTTTCATGTTATTTAATGCCGAATCCAGTGATTTTAAAGAAACAATTTTTTTTAATAGAATACATTTGTTATTTTTTAAGACGGTGTGTGTGTGTGTGTGTGTGTGTGTGTGTGTGTGTGTGTGTGTGTGTGCGCGCGACTATATTCAATTGTAAGAGAAGAAGCTCTTTCTAGCTTTTATTTTACAAAAGAGTCAACTCTTATCTAGGCCCGGAGGCTACTCGAGGATGTGTGTCAACGAGTGTACAGTAGTCAATCATGTTTAGGTTTAGGCACTGATAAAGAATAGGGAGCATTATTGATAGTGGTTTTAGAAAGACATTCCCTACTTGGCTACGAATTCTATTAGGGATTTTGTCAAGGCAGGATAGGGTGCTTCGAGCAGCTCTTGCCCTGATCGTACTTGGCTATTATACATCTTGAGAATTGCATTGGCAGTGAGATATTTATTGGAACAGTACAATGACCCAACTATTTTCCCAGCAACCTTGGCAATGAATTTCATGTACGTGTTAATTTCAGATTAGGAATAAACGTCAGACCCAGAAGCTTGTCAGAACATGGAGACTTTCCAAGACGAGAGTCATTCATTTTAATTGATGCCAGACGGGGATTCAAGCATTGATGATGGAAAGATGGAAGCGTGGTTTTAGATGTTTTAAAATTAATCCGCTATCCCTTTCTCCATTGCAACATGTACTCAAGTTCAGAGGAGAAAGAGAATCAGAGAGATCCTGATCATTTACGGCTTTTGAAGTGTTGCCATAGATGATATAGTGTCGTCAGCAGAAATTCTACGAATATTCATGGAATGTAATTTGGGATATCATTGATAATGATTAGGAAGATAGTTTGGCCCAGGAAGGACACCCCAGGGACGCCAGCATTAATACTGTAAGCTTTTGATTTCTGCTCACTAACCACTACTCTTCTAAACCTATAAGATATTTCCAGCTGTACCGTAGCTGAAGATCTTGTTAAGTAGACCTTTATGCCACACCCTGTCAAAGGCCTTTTCTCGGGGAAACCAACTTATACCGAATATAATTAGCGCTAAGAATAATAGCAAAAATTAACCAACACTATGGATAACATGTAGATATAGCCTATGTCTTGCTCTATCGACAACCCTTTATTTTATTTTATTAATTTTAATCTGACTTATTGAAACTGACTTTATTTGCATAATCCCATTTCTGGACTTGATGTCCTGGATATTACATTAAGGATATTAGAGTCATTTCTATTACCGCCAGTCTTTGTCAATATCGGAGAAAGCGTCTTTTTTTTTTTTTTTTTTTTTTACAAAGGCTTCACCACATTATCAAGGCCCAGAGGCCACTCAAGGATAAGGGTTAAAGAGTGTACAGTAGAAATTGGTCAATATAGTAATCATTAGTAATGAAAATTTGGTAAATTTAATAACTTATATGGAACGGCTCATCAAGAACTTATTTACTTTAGACTTGAACACAACCATATTGTAGTCAGCCGGAAAGCAGGAAAACGGAAGACAATTCCACAGGCGTGCAGTTCTAAGAAAGAAGCTTTGTTCATGGAATCTACGTTTAGGTTTAGGCACAGATAAAGAGTGGGGGAAATTATTGATAGTGTTTACAGCTAGACGAGTGTTTCTTGTGAAAGTTTGGCGAGGGGGGACCATAGATTGAAGCTCAGTTGAACACTTTCCATGAAAATAACGATACATCAGAGACAAACTCGCAACATCTCTTCTGCGAGATAGAGGTTGCAAGGAGGAGAAAAGGACATCTCCTACGAGGCTACGAAGTCTATTTTGAACTCTATCAAGGCAGGACAAGTCCTTTCTAGCAGCTCCTGCCCAGATGTGGCAACAGTATTCCATCCTTGGACGTACCTGGCTCTTATATAGGTAGAGAATAGCATCAGCAGTGAGATATCTACTGGATCGATAGAAAGATCCCACCATTTTTCCAGCGGCCTTGGCAACAGATTTGATATACGTGTTCCATTTAAGATCAGGAGTAATGGTCAAGCCCGGAAGCTTGTCAAAACTTGAGGCCTCCTGAAGACGAGAGCCATTCATTTTAATTGATGACAAATGTGAATTAGAATGTTGATGATGTAAAGAGAGAAGCTTGGTTTTAGATGCATTAAAAGTAACCAGCCACTTCTTTCCCCATTGTACTACGTGCTCAAGATCAGAGGAGAGAGAATTGGAGAGAACTTGGTCGTTTACTGTCTTAGATGTGGTACCATAAATGGTAGTGTCGTCAGCATAAATGTCTACAAATGATGTAAGGATATGATTTGGAAGATCATTAATGTAGATCAGGAAAAGAGTTGGGCCCAGGATGGATCCCTGAGGGACACCGGCATTAATACTGTGAGCTTCTGATTTTTGCCCCTCAACTACTACTCTTATGCACCTATCAGAAAGAAATGATTTAATAATTGAGAAGACTTTTCCAGCTATACCATAGCTAGCGATCTTATGAAGTAAACCTTTATGCCATACCCTATCAAAGGCTTTAGATATGTCAAGAGCAATTGCCCTAGAAAGATTGCCACCGTCGAGAGATTTGCTAATCCTATGCGATATAACTGTAAGGACATCTGCTGTAGATCTAGCAGAACGGAAACCATATTGAGTGTCACTAAGAAGGTTATTTTGTTGAGATGTTTGATTACTTCTGTATTTAACACAGATTCTAGCAACTTACTCATGACGCACAGGAGACTAATTGGCCTGTACTGAGAGGGGGATGAGCGATCACCTGAATTCTTAAATACAGGGCATACTGATGAGATTTTCCAGGGAGATGGGAAACTATTCTCCTTAAGACAACGTTTAAACAGTTTTGTAAGTATGGGCGCTAATTCAGGTTGAAGTTTTTTGAGTACTATAATTGGAATACCATCAGGGCCAGTTGCTTTACTCGAATCAAGGTTTTTGATTAGCTTCGCAACATCACGTACAGATATACGTATATCACATAGCGTGTTTTCTGATACAGGAGGAAATATTGGGGGTTGGCGGTCTTGGTCGCAAAGGGTAGAATTAGCTGCAAAGTTCTTGACAAAGAGTTTGGCTTTGTCTGATGCTGACGAGATTACCTCAGGTCCATTGATAATGGTTGGGATGGAGCACACGCTTCTGTTGAGGATTCTGTTTGCTATTTGCCAAAACTGGTGGGAACCAAGCCGCTGCTCAGCTACTTTGGACTTAACAGATTGAGCATACAACTCTCTTGCGTTCCTTATTACTTTCTTACAATGGTTGCTGGCAGTCCTGAAAACGGCTTTAGTTTCCATACATCTATTACGTTGGAAGCAGTGGAAAAAGTGATTTCTGTGCGCAATGGCTGCAGCACATTCTGGAGAGAACCATGGCTGGCTGTTAGGTTTTTGCTGAAACTTTTTAGAGGGTATGAAATGGTCAATACCTACAATTAACCATTCAGTTAGGTCTAATACTATAGAGGACACATCCTTTTTAAACATGGAATGCAGAGGTAGATCAGATATAAATGTACGGAAGCTATCCCAGTCAGCCTTAGTGTATCGATATACTGTACGATGAAGAGGTACGTCTGGGGACTTATTACATTTCATTTTTATCTTAATTGATACAACAGAGTGGTCGGAAGATCCAAGAGGCGACAGAACAGAAACTGAACATAGTTTAGGGCAAGTTGTGAGAAAAAGGTCTAGTAGGCTCGCATACTGGCCGTCATTATCGGGCACACGGGTAGGTTCCTGAACAATCTGAGTGAGGTCATAGGCAATGGAGAAATCATGACAGAACCTCCCCTCATCATCGGTCTTGTTTGAGTGGGTCAACCATTCGACGTTGTGAACATTGAAGTCTCCACATACGTGAATGTTAGCTGAAGGATAAGTAGAAAGGACTTGGTCAATTTTCTCAGATATGCTTTGAAAGATAGTAACTCCGCTGTTGTGGGGGCGATAGAGAGTAAATATAAATGCAGTAGTGTGAGCTAAAGCAACCCGGAAGCACATATAGGGTAAGTTAGGATCTTCCCTGGAGATGTCCCTCCCACATGGAAAGCTATCTTTAATATAGGCACATATTCCATGCCCATGGCGATCTTGGGGGTCAGATTTAGAAGTTAAGTTAGAGTATCCTGAAATTGCAAACTCATCTAGGGAAATAGCCTGTCCAATGCCAGTTTCACTTAAAAATAAAAGGTCTGGTTTAGTCTCCTGTAATTGGGTTTCAACCTCTGGAAGGTTAGAACGAAGACCCCTGATGTTGGAGAAGGAGACATGGTAGTAGGGGTCTACGTTGGAAGTTGGAGAACCGGGTTTAATCGTGTATTTTTTCTTGAAACTTGTCATTATCTTCCCCGGTAAATGGCATAAAACATACTTGTTCTCGTACGGGGTTGTTATGCCCAGTCCTTTTACGTACCTAATTCAAGCTCCTAGTAATTGTTGTGAGTGGAGTTCTTTTAGTGATGGGACGATTCCAATATTTTTCCCTGATTCCGATACAATTACCGGTTCTGTTCTAAATAACCAATTCTGATTCTTTTTAAATCTATAGCGTTTTTTTTTTTCAGTTTATCGTAAACAAGGCCGATAGCCATTATTCGCGTGCTCTCGTGTAATGAATGAATGCATGAATGTAGGATTGACATGAAATTCTTAAAGATAAACTAAATGACCGAAAAATGGGCTGAAATGACTTAAATAAATAAAAAGTAAATGACTTAGAATGACTTTAATGAACAAGGATGGATTGAAGGACCTTAAGAATGACTTGAATGCTTAAAAGAATAACTGAAATCCTTCAGAAACAACTTGAATGATCTGGAGAATGACTTGAATGGCTTTGAGACTGACTGGTTGTAAAGTGGGTGATCATTTTACATTAAATCATTACAGAAAAGTAATCCCCCACTTTATATCACAATAAGGTCCCCCACTTTATATCACAATAAGTACAGCGTGTAGTAAGGCAGATACTACACTTTGATCAAAAGGCCGAGAAAAGCTAAGAACAGCATCTATTAACAACAGACCTTTGATCTTAACCAAAAAGGTCATGCACAAAAGTGTTACGAACAGACCGACTGACGGACCGACCGACCGACCGACGGAGTGACTTATAGAGTCGCTTGCACGCAACTAAACAAAAACTTGTAACATGTGTATATATTTTTGCGAACGTAAGAATTACACTTGGAGCGGTCTACAGATTTTTTCTGTTAGTTTTAAATCAAAGAATATTTATTGTTTTATAATTAATACCATCCGTGTAAAAGTAAGTTGTGTAAAAAAAAAAAAAAAACCCCAAAAAAACAAAACAAATAAAAAACAATTAAAAAATCGTTTTGCCATTAGAAAATAGGCTTAAATTTTCTACGATTTCGATAACCAAAAAGTTATGATTTCTGTCATTCCAGATTCGGATTACGATTAATCGTCCCAACACTAATATCTTTTATAAATGTTTCGAGTGTATGTGTGTTTGTGTGTGTGTATCTGTGTGTGTGTGTGTGTGTGTGTGTGTTTAGAACGATCGCAACTTCCATTGTAATGTCCCTTCGCGTAGACAAGACTGCATTTGTTTAAAATGATGTCAATTCGAACCGTTTCAAAGATATGCTATCACATTTCGCACAAATGTGCAAACATAAAACATTTGGGGAAAGGTTAATCGCCCGCTGGCGGTCGTTATCGGATTCTGCAGTTGAGTGTACCCCCAGGCTTCGTAACTCTATCCTAAAAAACATAGCGTCAATTTTGGCATTTCAAATTGAAATAACCTTTGCAGTGCCGGATAATTTGTTTTACACGGAGAACGAATTACTTCGTTTGTTATATATTTTGTTTAATGTTTTGGTAAACAAATTGAAAGGAAGAAAAATAAAATACAAAATTGTAAAAAATTAAAAATAATATCCAAAATTAAATAAATCGGAATAAAATAGAGAGGCGGAAAAATTGAACGAAGTTTACAATTGAGGGAAAAAATTGAGACAAAATTAATAATGTCTATATTGGTTCATTTCGAAACCATATGAAGTATTTACTAACAGTAAAGTGCAGTAGTATAAAATTTCAGTAATACAGATGAAAGAATGAACCACCTTATATACATGGATGGCATGAACCTTTTTGCAAAAAAACCCCAAAGAAAAGGAACTTGAGATGCTAATAAACCAGAATCTTAAAATTATTCCGTTTTTATTTATGATCAACATTTCACAAAACATCCGTTGTCGATTATGGCACGTTATGGCATATTAACAGGTCGATTATGTGTTGCCCAGCATCATTAAATAATGCTTAAGTTTGAACTGACCTGACAGTGTTTAATAATAAGACAAGAAGACGACATCCAATTGTAGCCATTAATATTTTTTATTTTTCCATTCACAAGGCGAGTATTAAAGAAATAAAGGGAGAACTTGTTATTATAATAAAACCGTTTGATTGTAAAAGCAACGAGTTTTTATGTACATTTTTTGTTCTGTCAATTAGATAAGGTAACTGTGAGAATCGCCCCATCTGACCGGAGATGTTGATGAACCCATTGTGTCACCAAGCAAAGCCCACAAGTCTAAGACCGGTGATCCAGCGATGGCTTTCCCCACTCATTTTGTGCTACGTCCGCCGAAAGGTTCGAGTCGCCCTAAGAATGCGCCCAATGGGTTAAAAGATGACGTAACGATAATCGAGACCTCACATGACGTCTGATTCGGTGTCCCGATCTATATGTCTCACTAGCGTATACCTCATTATTGACATTTTGGGTATCAGTTTGTGTGATTGCTAGGTCTACTACTCACACTTAGATGTACACAAAGACTGGTTTACTGCCATTGGCTAACTTTTCTGTTTCTATCTTTTGTAGATCTTAATCATTGTTAGTGGGCGATTAACGTTTGCAGAACAAATAGACTTCGTTCTTATTTATGGATAGCTGTTCTATGTACTATTCGTGCTCAAGACTTTGAAAGACTGTAATATACCGGATTAGCTGTTTCCAGTGTACTAATAGTTATTTTGAAGGCTGGAGACCATGAAAGACTATGAACGACCGAAGAAAAACGGAATATTGGAAGAGGGTGGCCCTCGTTATGAATATTCAAGTTGGAGTGAATATTTCGGAAATCTTAGTCGCAGTTTAGTGCCCATTGTATGCCTTCAATGTTATAAGAATTACGCCGAAGAATTGGAAGTGATCGGGTTAGCATGAAAGATCATAGCATTCGTCCTCTGCTTCCGCTCAATGAATTACCACGAGAAACTGCAAAACTGTGTTGCAAGACCCATGCAAAGAAATATGTACTTTGGCGAAAGGAATGTCGGTGTAACGACAATGAAGACATTGCTGAAAAGATATCTTCGCTACTTCGCATACAAACGTCTCAATGATCAACTACGATCGCCAAAGGCGAAAGAAAACTACTTTGCAAAAATTCAAGAAATTTCTTCAACAGGCTCAAACAAATTGAAAAGAAATAAAATACGAACCTATGAAAGAAGTTATGTTATGGTCGTCTTTATAAAATTGGATAGCGTGTGTGTGATTTATTTATTTTCTGTGTCACACTTACATCAAAGTGACTGTCGTTTAATTTCTATGGACTTCAATTTCTTGTGATAAATAATTTTACCAAGAATTCTTCATAAGTTTTGGTTTCGATTTCGATTATAACTGATGACACTGACGTCATCTATTTTTTTGATAAATAATTTTATCAAGAATTCTTCATAAGTTTTGGTTTCAGTTTCGATTATGGCTGAAGGAACTCAAGTTATATATATATATATATATATATATATATATATATATATATATATATATATATATATATATGCGTGTGTGTGTGTGTATATATTTCATAAGTTTTAGTTTCGGTTTCATTCAAGTGATATGGATATTTTTTTATTTTTGAAATCGAAACTTTATAACATATAAAAATCTTTATAACATATAAAAAACTTTATAACATATAAAAATCGATAGAACATTAACTCTGTAATAATATATACGAAATCTGCAAGAATTAAAATATATTTAAGCATGCCTTACAACCGGGCTACGCCGGGTGTCCCTGTTAGCTTAGATAAATACTTTTGTAGTTTTAACAAAAGAGCTACAGTAATGTCATAGCGTCTTCATTTACGCTGAACATCTACAGAATGCCAACATCAATACATTACATATGAATGAGTTCCCTGTGGAATTTCTACGGGTCCCGTTATGAAGCTAGTAATAGAATGACACGGACGCGAATATCACGTGGAATATTTTATGTTAAACGTTGTACATTAATAACCCCAGTGACAAGAATACTTACCTACAAAAGTCATACAAGAGTCGCAAGGGTCAGCTACTGACCACCAAGGACCAAAGAAAACCACCTTACGAAAGTCAAGAAACTCCTCAATAAGCTTAAACAAATTGAAGGAAATACAATCTCTTGGTTTCAGGAAGAAAGCCCTCAGTGTGACACAAATGCTGTAGAAGTGCGTACAAGAGGAATGGCCGGCAATAAAAGTATGGTTTTCTGCGTGTTTGACACAATGTTCAAAAGTAACAAAATGAATGAATGTCTAGAAGGAATAGTTGAAGGATGCAGAAATAGAAATGAATCACTGGGATTCCTGAACAATCAGTCATGTGGACAAAGCAATGAGCGACATGGAAAGAGCTGAAACCTTATGAATTAGCTCTGCAGTAAAAGCGGAAAAAACATTTGATAATAATAACTGCTGGGAAATTTATGAACCTGTAGGCACATTCCACATAAAACAGAATATTGTATTCAGGTAAACGTGGTAATTAATCGTTACCGAATAATATCTCGTTTCGACAATAAATAATTCAAAAGGATTGCACATGCCGTAAGTACAGTAATGTGGTCGACCATAGTTGAGGACGATCCGAAGGCTTTATTTTAATTAGTTACTACGTTGAGGTATAGAGGAGAGCGCAACTCCTTTTGCAGGCTTACTCCGCTTACCCTTGATCCTCATCTTTTAATGCTGAGTGTTTAGCAAGAGGACATCAAGCTTGTACAACTGCCATTGCTCACAGATAGTATGCATAGCTAAAAGTTTTCCGTGGTAAGTTAAGTACAAATAGATAAAACATAAGCAGCAAAATCCCACCCCTACATTGTAGAGATTCATAGATGCTGGAAAACCTACTCAAATAATTTCTTTCCTCGAATTTATGCTAGACTTTGGAATTCCTTCTCGGATCCCTACTTCTCTGACAGTAATGCAATGTAGAAGTTCAAGTGTAATGTGAACAAACATCTTGCTGTTCAACTCCCTACATAGTATCAGTGTAAATTATGTCCCAATCAGTAGCCTTGTTTGGGATGAAATAACATTAAAAAAAAAACAGTAAAATGATTTGTCTTGTACTTGTAAATTTTGTGAATAAATAATTGATAAAGAATAGTTTCTATTTGGAATCATAGGTGGGATAATGACAGGTGTGCCTGATTCCACGCTCACCAAAGTTTAAAAAAAAAAACTCCTCAATTGGTGCTTCACTATTGGATGAAGTTACTTGTCAATATGGTTAGCCTGAATGGGTAACTAGGTTAGTTTATATGGTTGGGAAATAAATAGGATAGGCAGAATAAAACCGGGTCGAATGGACCAGGAAAGATAGATGGGCTATGACAAGTTCGACCATTTAGAGTGGACTTGACAGTAGTGGTATCTAACGGGTGACTCCACACTCTCCAATGCTTCCATATTGGGGCCTCAGCACTTAGCACAAATGTGTGTCTCACCCGGGACTATGATTTCAATAATAAAAAGAACACTATGCTGATGATGCTGATGATGTTGATGATGATAACGTAACGAGTTGAATAAGTGAAAACCGATAATAGGTTATCATTTGGGCGTTCCGTCTGCCTTGTTTCTCTTTCTTTTTTAAAATAAAGGCCTGACATAATTTAAAATAGGAATATAAAACTACTTAACTCCCCCTCCCTGTTTAACCATCCAAATGTCAATATTTGAATGCCGGGGATGTTTAAAAGCAAGGAGATAAATGTTACGCGGTTGCCTGTTTGCAGACATTTAGTAGAGGTCTCATTGTGTGTGTGTGTGTGTGTGTGTGTGTGTGTGTGTGTGTGTGTGTGTGTGTGTGTGTGTGTGTGTGTGTGTGTGTGTGTGTACATCCACCGGTACTTAATTTGATAATGAATGCGACCTTTTTTCTGCTTGGTTTGATAATGCTTGGTTATGTTTTGTTGTCTTAAGTTTCATTTGGTTGAATTGGTTTGGGTTTGGTTGAGTTTTTATTTGGTTTAGTTATCTTTGGCTGGTTATGTTTAGTCTTGTTTGGTTCGATTTGATTAGGATTGGTTTGCTCAAATTTGTTCGGGTTAGGTTTCGTTCAGTTGGGTTGGGTTCGATTGGGTTTGGTTTGGTTTGGTTTGGTCAGGTTTGGATTGTTTATGTTATATTTTGTTGGGTTATGTTAAATTTAGTTTGATTTGGTTTGGCTGAGTCTTGTTTGGTTTGTGTAGGTTTGGGTAGATTATGTTTAGTTTGGCTGGGTTTGGCTTGTATGGTTTGACTGGGTTGCTTTAGTTTAGCATGGTTCTGTTGAGTTTGGCGTGTCATCTCCAAAACAGATGTATCAACACCATATCTTTTATTAATTATAGATTTATATTTTATGCAAAACATCGAGAATTCGATTAATGTTTACAGTAAGGAATCCTAAAAATGCCACTCATCTCTATTATCCTTTCTGCTTTTCAATGTAAGAGTCATTATATATATATATATATATATATATATATATATATATATATATATATGTGTGTGTGTGTGTGTGTGTGTGTGTGTATATATATACACAGCAGATCATTTTTGTAGTAATAATTATATATATATATATATATATATATATATATATATAATTATGACTAGAAAAATGATCTACATCATTTTTAAAGATGCATTTTGCAAGGAAGTAATGTATTTTCCTGAAATTTTGTTCCTTCGAAAAATAATGTCCTCAAATGTTATGCTTTTTTAAATAAGGAATAATTAAATTACTATCAAAGTTATAATTCTTAATTTTCTTTTTAATATTAGAAAGAGTTAGTTCCCTTATTAGGATAGCCGTTACCGTATCTTAGTATCAGTAGAATAATGTAAATAGTTTGCGTGTATTATTGGATTAATCTCTGAAGACTTGTAAACAAACAGCTTTTGAATGCACAAATGTCTGGCATCCGGTATGATGCCCCATCCCATTTATATTATATTGGATTCGAACAAAATAGAGAGAAAATGTTTAAAAAGACACATACAAACATATATATATATACACACACACATGCACACACACACACACACACACACACACACACACACACACACATATATATATATATATATATATATATATATATATATACACATACATATATATATAACTGAAATTCTGGAATCCAGTAAAATTAAAGGTTGAATAATATTGTACACATAATGTCTAATATATATTAGTGTCAAATTTTATAAGACGATCGCAACCGAATAAAGAAATCTCAATATGCAAGTTTGGAGGTAAATTATGTATAATTACAACAAAATTTATTGTTTGACGAATGAGTATAAATAATTATAAAAGTCTTTTCCTAAACCCATGGGTGTTCGATGAATGGCTCATGGGTTAAGGAAAAGACTTTCATAATTATCTATACTCCTTTGTCAAACAATAAGTTTTGTTGTAATTCTACATAATTTAACTGAAAATTTATATATATATATATATATATATATATATATATATATGTGTGTGTATATATATATATATATATATATATATATATATATATATATATATATATATATATATTTCCGATGGGAAGATATCTCAAATTTGAAAATAATTGAATTTCAACAAGTGTCGTTGACAGTTATATATATTTTTTATGTAACTACAGCCATACCTTGCTTCCATGTGCAGACCGTTTCAATGATATTAGATATCATCAGGTAAGAAAATTAAACAGAAAGAAAAAAGAAAAAGAAGAAAAATAAAAAATAAAAATTATATTACTTTCACGACGTTCCTGTCCATGTAACACTAGATCTTCGTAATTAAAAATCACAAAGCATTTTGAAAAGAAACACATACCTAATTCAGACATTATATATATATATATATATATATATATATATATATATATATATATATATACATATATATATACATACATACATACATATATACATATATATATACATACATATACATATATACAGATATATACATATATATATACATATATATATACATACATATATATGCATACATATACACATATATATAGACATATATATAGACATATATATAGACATATATATATATATATATATATATATATACTAGCAGACTGCCCGGCATTGCCCGGTTCTAAAATACACTTAAATACGATATTTTGATTAATGCAAATTTCGTATTTATTATTATATCCTATTGGACCCAATATATATTGTAATGAGTTAGAAAGTTAAAAGAAGAAAAAAGAAAATCGGCCACCGAGAATCGAAACCGAAATGTTTAGCTTACGAATTACTTTTGCCTTTGACGGTAATGCCTGAGCTATGAAGACATGAACCTATAGCTATTACGTTACACATGCATATTCCTAATGCCGTCGTTCGACCTGCACCTGGCAAATTCAATTTTTTCCCCAAGTTTCATACTTTTGCACAGATTCTCCCCGGCTTAAACACAAAGATAATGTTTCGCATGAGTTCGAATACTATATATATATGTATGACACTATCGTTTCCTGGGGAGAGTTACTTGGTTAAGGAACCTCCTGGTAACACAACTAGCACCTCGGATGTGAGACACGATAGCAAACGATAGGAACAAGCTTCAATTGGGACCATATACATACATTACAAGATCTCGTTCAAATCTCGTTTTTATTAACAACTTTAAATTCAAATAATAATATTATTTTTAATTTCCGTTTGAAGCCGAAGAGAACTTGATATGGGCACATTAAACGGTCCCCCTATTATCAGGTTTGAAACCGACAGTACCGATCACTTATCTCATAAAAACTTTCTGTA
>NC_136518.1:59306824-59341824 GCF_053919585.1 Euprymna scolopes
ACCTGGCTATTGACTATTATAGAACCAGTTCATGTTCTATACACTAAATATATCATTACCGATTCATTCAGGTTGAATGTTTACATAAGTTGCAACTTAGTTCTCCGAACAACTCTATGTGTTCATTTGAAGTTTTAAGTCTATTTACCAATGTTCCACTACTGGAGATCATTGATATTTGTACCGACTCACTTTATAATAGCAACCTAACTCCCCATCCTCCTGTAAAAATATATTTGTTGAACTGATGTTGACCTGTACTAAGTCAGTGGAATTCAGTTTTGATAACGTTATGTACAATCAGATCGACGGAAATCAGATAGGAAACCCCCTGTGTTCTGCATTAGCGACTATTTTTGTTGGATTCTGTAAGTATTTAGTAATGTATTTATAAGCCCTCAATATATTTTAGATACGACCATGACACTTTTACAGCATTTAGTTCCGAGAGCGAAACAACAGTTTTATTCGATAATCTCAGTTATCTCCACAAAGTATTATCATTTACTATGGAGAAAGAAAATGAAGATTATTTACCTAGATGTCTTGTAATTTTGTTACATAGGCATAACCACTTATCAAGGCCCAGACACCACTCGAGGATAAGGGTTAAGAGTGTACAGTAGTCAATTGGACAATATAGTAATCGTTACTAATGGAAATTCGGTAAATTTGTTAAGTGGAACAGCTCATCAAGAACTTGTTTACATTGGAGTTGAAGACAATCAAATTGTAGTCAGCTGGAATCTGTCAACATCTAATTGAAAATCCAGCTTGGATTATTTCAGAATATTACACTGAGCTTACTCTCAAAATCATTTTAAGATTTTTTTCGCGCAAGCCGTCGCTTTGCCAACAGAAAGAATTCGTTAAATAATTAGATTTACTCGGAGATATATTTTAATTGTTATCATACCCCCTCGATCTCAATTATACGTCAATTTTATATTATTGTATATATATTTTTCACATGAATTCCCATTCGCCTTTTCTTTCTTTCTTTTTTTTTTACTCGTATATCTCCGAGTATTTGCTCTTGCGCGACAATTAAATTCGTTATATTCTTTTGTATCTTTTGATGTCCAACTTCTGATGAGTTTGTTGGTGAAAGGCGCCTCTAGAGTTTGGTCGTATATTATTTTCAAAGCGCTGTATAGTTTTTGTACCGTCAAAAGTGATATATATATATATATATATATATATATATATATATATACATATATATATATATATATATATATATATATATATATATATATTAAATTGTAATTCAATGAATTTCAAAAAACTCTCATTGAAATAAAATGAAGTGGTTGATTTTCATATCAAAGAATTTTTATTATTCTAAGCAAGACAAAAAATGTTTTAGAAAGTTTATCTCCTTAACCTATAGGGTTTCGATGTCTACCATCTCATCAGAGGAGTGAAAATATTAGCAAATAGTTATAAAGGTATGCACCCTATTATCTGCCGGAACAGATACTACACTTTGATCTTGACCAAAAGGGCTACATATATAGTATATAACTATATACATAATTGTAAACAAAATTTCTAACAGAAAAAAATATGAACAAAGTAATTGTCTCCTTAAAAGTAGAACAAACATACTTGACACTTTTTAAAGTTTCTCATTTGAAATATTTTGACCCAAGTTTTACGTTTTACTCAATCAAAAAAAATAAATGAGTTGAATTGGGTGATAATTGAAAATGTAAAACGCCTTTTTATTTCATTTCCGCTTTACAACGAGAATGAAAAAAAAAATTGTCATTTGAAAATAAACTAATTACCTTCGCCATGGGAGTTATGTATCTGGCCTAATTTGCAACTATCTTTGTTTGTTTATTTCTTTGTTTATTTATGTACAGTTCAGCGTCCATATGCTTGACCAATCATAACAAATTTTTTCAATATATCGGTCATAATTTGACTTAATGTGAGGTTTTCTAAGTAAATGAAAAATGTCAACGTTACAGAAATGGTGAAACTTATACGTTCAACAATAACTCACTTCAGTTCATGGTAGAGACTTACTACGTGGTCGACAAAGTTTTGCATCTATATATAAATACGATAGCGTGTATGTTATTTTCTACGTCATGCTTACATCCGAGTCGTTTAATTGTTATGTACTTCCATTTCTTATTGTAAATAATTTTACCAAGAATTCTTCATAAGTTTTGGTTTCGGTTTCGATTATAACTGATGGCAATTGTCATCTATTTTTTTTAGAAATAATTTTATCAAGAATTCTTCATGCGTTTTGGTTTCGGTTTCGATTATAACTGATATCAATTAAGTCATCTATTTTTTTTTTAAATAATTTTATCAAAAATTCTTCATAAGTTTTGGTTTCGGTTTCGATCTTAACTGATGGCACTCCAATAATCTATTTCTATATAAATGATTTTATCAATATTTTTATCAATTCTTTATAATTTTATCAATTCTTCATTTATTGGTTTTGGTTAACCAAAAAGCTACAATAATATCAGAGCGTCACCATTTACACTGAACATATGGAGAATGCCAACGCCAATACGTATGAGTCCTCTGTGGAATTTCCACAGGTCCACTAGTATTATATAATTTTGATATTAGAATTTGAGTTTGACAAAATTCAACTTATATTGTCGGTTGGAGACATGTGTCGCAACTAATTTATTTTCTTATTGCTTGGTTGACTATATACGTCGTATTAGTGGACACTATATATATATATATATATATATATATATATATATATATATATATATATATATATATATCAAAATGTGAGAGACCATGTAATTATTTCCACAGCAAAACAACGTCGAAGATCACAAGAACCATGATTCCTTCTGTTATGTTTTTAGTCATTGTGTTATGGTTGTGGAATATATAAATGAGTATATATATAATGAATTCCACGGCCAAATAACGTCGCAGCCCACAAGAACTATAACAGTCACTCGAGTTTCGCCCTCATTGGGGCTCATCAGTTAGTTGTCTAACTAAATGAGGGCAAAACTTGAGTCTTGGACTTCCGGTTCATTGACTGTCATTGCTCTTGTGGGCTGCGACGTTATTTGGCTGTGGAATTTATCATATATAATCTCTCACATTCTGATATATATATATATATATGTGTGTGTGTGTGTGTGTGTGTATGTGTGTGTGTGTGTGTGTGTGTGTGTGTGTGTACTATCAGTTATCCTTCCAAAAAGCCAAAAGATGGAATTAACTGACAGTTATAAATATTTATTAGTAATGCTTATACTATGCCCTACACGTGTTTCGTTGAATAGCGGAAGACTATAAAACAGTTCCCCAAAGACGAATGGATGTCCTTCAAGAAACTGTTAGTAAGTTTAGTATATGAAATGAATAAAAACATTGAAATAGGAGAAAAACAAAAAGGAAAATGTAAGTATATAAATTGTTGGTTTTACTTGCGTTTGTTTAAAACAAAATCCTCCGCTGTTGGTAGTAATAATGAAATAAATATTTATAAGTAAGACATCATTCCTACCAAGTGTATATTTTTACGTTTGCGAAAATATCTGCACATTTAATCGGAAAAATAACAATTCTGTAGTTAAATATTTAAATAGATATAAAAATCAGAATCAGGATTGGTAATTGTACCGGTATCGAGAATTTAGTACGGAATATGTAATTGTATCGGAATCGGGAAAATATTGAAATCGTCTCATCACTAATACATATACATTATATATATATATATATATATATATATATATATATATATATATATATATATATATATATACATGCATACATACATACAATAGTACATTAACTAAAAAAGAAAAAGACTTCCTTACAAATTCACAACAAAAACAAACGTCTTCTATGGGCTACCCAAAATACACAAATCTAACCAGGTAAGACATGCCATCAACATACAAAAGTCGGAATACATAAGCACCCCAAACCGAACGACCTCACATTCAGACCCATAGTAGCAGGACCATCATTCCCAACAAGCAGACTTAGCAACCTAATAGATATATTATTACAGCCCTTCACCAATCTAGTCAGAAGTTTTGTAAGAGATAACACACACTTCCTTAGCTCCCTACCACAAACAGTAGACGATGGGACTATACTAGCCACATTCGATGTTAGCAGCCTATATAGCAATATCCCACACAATCTAGGAAAAGAAGCTATCGCATATTGGATTGACAAACATACACAGACTTTACACCCCAGATTCAATAAACAATTCGTGATTGATAGCATCGACATAATCCTCAATAACAACTCCTTCCAATTCAATAAAGACAACTACATCCAAATACTAGGCACAGCAATGGGTACCAAAATGGCACCGACATATGCCACCCTTACACTCGCCTTCCTAGAAGAGACCCTTTATGAAAGGATAGAGCAAAAGTACGGACACAATATAAAAACACTCTTCATAAAATCTTGGAAAAGATACCTAGACGACTTTGATATCCCCCATGAGGTTCTCCAGAGGATAAAGCAGTCGTCTAGGTATCCACACTTTGCTAAAAAATCTACACCCAAAAATAAACTTCACACTAGAACAAAGCCCCACAGAACAACCTTTCCTAGACATCCTAGTAACAATAAAAAACAACAACATAGTCACAGACATCTACCACAAACCCACAGACACTCAACAATACTTCCACTTCAAAAGCCACCATCCTAAAAACTGTCTAAAATCAATACCCTACTCACTAGCACGTAGAGTCTGCACCATAGTAACAGACAGACACCTCCGTTCAACTAGACTGAATGAACTACAAATAACACTGCGGAAAAGAGGATATTCACTACCACTAATACAGAAAGGTATTGAACTGGCTGAAAAATTCCAATAGACCAACTAAGAACCCCAAAAGAACACAACAAAGAACAAATTTTAGCATACGTCTCTACACACAACACAAACAACACAGAACTATTCACACAGATAACAAAAAACCTTATACTCCTCAATCAGAAGGACTAACTAAACAACATACTTAAAACAACAAAAATAATAAAAAGCAAACGCCAACCCAAAGACATAAAACACATCCTAACTTCCTCAAAACTCGTCCCACATACTACAAAAGGAATTACAAAATACAACAAACCGCGATGTGGAGTATGTGACATAATAATAGAAGGTAACACATACACATTCAAAAACCCAGCACAAACATTCAAAATAAAAAAGGATCTAAATTGCACCTCCAGAAATGTAGTATATGCACTAAGATGCACAACATGCAACAAATCCTACATAGGCGCTACCAAAAATTTCAGCAATAGAGTGGCCTTACATAAGAGCAACATCAAAATTGCAGATAACAGACACCTCTATGTTTCAAAACACGTACACACATGCAGTGGAAACAGATTCAAAATAATGCCAATTTCCAAACAGACAATTATTTTTATTTACTTACATAGGAAAAAAAATTCATCACCAGATTCACTCCTGAGCTGAACAGAGCCTAATATCATCACACAGAAACATGAAATGCAAGGTACACTCGCATGCACATCCATACACATACACATATACACACCCACACATAAATCAGAACCGACACATTAAAACACACACAAGTGCGCGCATACAACCACACACAGACATAATACCCCTATCTCTAATACAACACACTGAACAATACCAACCCTACTTAACCTCGAAACTAACAACACTAGGAAACACATAGAACCATAGTATAATATCTGTTCCAACACCTCCCTCCCTTCTCAGTCAGTGGAGGAGAACCCCCTCATGACTGAAACAACTATAATCCCTTCTATCATCCCCCTCCCATACCTATACCCCCTCCAATGTCCCCCCCCTCTGGGGAAAAAAATCTTCCCCAAATTAGGAACCGATCCTGGGTCTGGCCATACCCACATGGGGAGACAAATAAATAGAAACATAAGGGTGCTGAAGGTAAACGCTTCATCTGGGCTGACGTTATCCGTCTCATAGTCAGGGACCCGAACTTTGGATTAACCACTAAGGAAGCTGTCCTATCAGCAGGTGCCAAGTACCGGTGCTGCTGTATTACCATTTGGTGAATGGATTCTGGACCATGCAGTAGCTTCTAGTAGGGCCTCTCCATGCCATACTAGTGGGTAATTGTTACGGCTTTACCTTATCATGTTCTACAAAAAAACATTCTTTGTTTCTTTTTCTCTCTTAGTTTCCCCTCTCTGTCCTGCTCTAAGCAAATCTGACGACCTAGTCCACAAATTCCAAAATTCCATCATGACAAGTTTCAAGAAAAAATACACGATTAAACCAGGTTTCCCAACTTCCAACGTAGACCCCCACTATCATGTCTCCTTCTCCAACATCAGGGGTCTACGTTCTAACCTTCCAGAGGTTGAAACCCAATTACAGGAGACTAAACCAGACCTTTTATTTTTAAGTGAAACTGGCATTGGACAAGCTATTTCCCTAGAAGAGTTCGCAATTAAAGGATACTCTAACTTAACTTCTAAATCTGACCCTCAAGATCGCCATGGGCATGGAATATGTGTCTATATTAAAGATGGCTTTCCATGTGGTAGGGACATTGTTACAGCTTTACCTTATTATGTGTTACAAAAAAATCCTGTCTTTTTCTCTCTTACTTTCCCTCTCTGTCCTGCTCCAACCAAGTCTATCGACCTGTTCCACAAATCTCAAACCTCAACATGACAAATCTCCAGAAAAAAAACACGAATAAACCTAGAACCCCATCCTCCAAGATAGACCCCACTACCATGTCTCCTTCTCCAACATCAGGCGTCTACGTTCCAACCTTCCAACACAATTACAGGAGACGAAACCGGACATATTCTTTCTAAGTGAAACTTGCATAGGGTCGACCACTTCCCTAGATGAGTTCATAATTAAAAGATACTCTAACTTAACATCTAAATCTTAACCCCAAGATCGCCATGGGCATGGAGTGTGTGCTTACATTAAAGATGGCTTTCCATGTGGTAGGGATATCTCCAGAGAAGACCCTAATTTACCTTATATGTGCTTCCAGGTTGCACTAGCTTATAATACTGCATTTATATTTGCCCTCTATCGCCCCTCAACAGTGGGATTACTATCTTTAAGAGTATATCTGAGAAAATTGACCACATACTGTCTGCTCATCCTTCGGCTAACATTCACATTTGCGGTGACTTCAATGTCCATAATGTGGAATGGCTGACCCACTCAAATAAGACCGGTGACGAGGTGAGGTTCTGTCATGATTTTGCCATTGCCTATGACCTCACTCAGATGGTTCACGAACCCACCCGTGTGGCCGATACTACCGGTCAGTATGCAAACCTTCGAGACCTTTTTCTCACAACTTCCCCTGAGCTATGTGCATGTTCCGTTCCATCTCCTCTGGGATCCTCTGACCTATCCGTTGTATTAGTTAAGATAAAAATGAAATGTAATAAGTCTTCAGACGTACCTCTACACCGTACTGTATATCGATACTCTATGGCTGACTGGGTTGGCTTCCGTACATTCATATCTGATCTACCGCTGCATTCCATGTTTAAAAAGGATGTATCTTCTATAGTATCAGACCTGAGCGAATGGTTAATTGTAGGCATAGACCGATTCATACCATCCAAAAAATTCCAACAAAAACCTTACAGCCAGCCATGGTCCTCCCCATATAGTGCTGCTGCCATTGCGCACAGAAATCACTTTTTCCATAGCTACCAACGTAATGGATGTACTGAGACTAAAGCTGCTTTCAGGACTCCCAGCGACCACTGTAAAAGAGTAATAAAAAATGCAAGAAAGCTATTTGCTCCGTCTGTTAAATCCAAAGTAGCTAACCAGCGGCTTGGTTCCCACTAGTTTTAGCAAATAGCAAACAGGATCCTGAACAGAAGCATGCGTTCTATCTCAACCATTATCACTGGACCTGAGGTCATCTCGCCAGCATCAGACAAAGCCAAACTATTTGCCAAGCACTTTGCAGCTTATTCAACCCTAAGTGAATTTCCTCCTATAACAGACAACACGCTATGCAACATACAAATATCTGTGCGTGAGATCGCCACGCTAATCAAGAACCTTGATTCCAGTAAAGCAACTGCTCCTCACGGCATTCTAGTTATAGTGTTGAAAAAGCTAAAACCAGAACTTGTCCCCATACTTATAAAACTGTTTAAGCGTTGCCTTAAGGAGAAGTACTTTCCAACATCCTGGAAAACCTCATCAGTATGCCCTGTATTTAAGAATTCAGGCGAAAAGTCATCTCCCCCTCAGTACAGACCAATAAGTCTCCTGTGTGTCATGGGTAAGTTACTGGAATCCATATTAAATACAGAAGTAGTCAACCACCCCAGAAGAAACAACCTTCTTAGTGACATGCAATATGGTTTCCGCTCTGCAAGATCTACAGCAGATGTGCTAACGGTTATATCTCATAGGATTAGTGAATCTCTTGACAAAGGCTTCCTTTCCAAGGCAATGGCTCTTGACATATCGAAGGCCTTCGATAAGGTATGGCATAAGGGCCTATTTGACAAGATTTCCAGCTACGGTATCACTGGAAATGTTTTCTCAATTATTAAATCATTTCTCTCCGATAGGCTCATAAGAGTAGTGGTTGATGGGCAGAAATCAGAGGCTCACGGTATTAATGCTGGAGTCCCTCAGGTGTCCATCCTGGGCCCAACTCTCTTCCTGATCTACATCAATGATCTCCCAAAACATATACTTAAATCATTCGTTGACATCTACACTGATGACACGACCATCTATGGCAACACATCAAAGGCCATAAATGACAAAGTTCTCTCTGATTCTCTTTCCTCTGATCTTGAGCGGGTGGTAGAGTGGGCAAGTGGTGGCTGGTTACTTTTAATGCATCCAAAACCAAGCTTCTGTCTTTACATCATCAACGCTCTGATCGTCATCTGGCATCAATTGAAATGGATAACTCTCATCTTTGGGAGGCTCCATGTTTGACAACCTTCTGGGTTTGACCTTTACTCCTGATCTTAAATGGAGCGCGTACATCAGGTCTCTTGCCAAGGACGCTGGGAAAATAGTGGGATCCTTTTACCTCACCAGAAGATATCTCACTACGGATGCAATTCTCTATCTGTATAAAACCCAAGTACGTCCAAGGATGGCGTACTGCTGCCACATCTGGATAGGAGCTGCTAAAAGCAGCCTATCCTGCCTGGACAGAATACAAAATAGACTTCGTGGCTTAGTGGAGGATGCCCTTTTCTCTTCCCTGCAGCCTCTCTCCCATAGAAGAGACGTTGCGAGCCAGTCTTTGTTTTATCGTTATTTCCATGTCAAGTGCTCATCTGAGCTCCAATCTCTGGCCCCCCCTCGTCAATCTTTCAAGAAAAACAGCCGTTTAGCTGAAACTACTGTCATTAATTTTCCCCACTCTTTATCTGTGACTAAATCATAAGGTAGATTCCATGAGCAGAGCTTCTTTCTTAGAAGTGCACGACTGTGGAACTTTCTCCCGTTAGCCTGTTTCCCACCTGACTACAACTTGGATGTCTGTAAGTCCAACATAAACAAATTCCTGACAAACCGCTGTCTTAAGTAAGACACTCCCTCAAATATCCAATACTAATGACTACTACGATACTATCTCATTGATTACTGTACACGCAATAACCCTTATCCCCGAGTGACTTTCGGGTCTTCATGAGTCGTAACCTCCAAGAACAAATAATTAATAAAACATGTTAAAAAACATGTTAATAAAACATGTTAAAAAGCATGAGTTAAAAACAAATGTAATTTTCCAAAAAGGAGACGCAAATAAAGAGTTCCGAAAGAAATGCGTCACACACACACACACACACACACACACACACACACATACATATATATATATGTATATATACGTATACATATGTATTTATATATATATATTTGTATATATATATATGTATATATACGTATATATATATGTATTTATATATATATATATATTTGTATATATATATATTTGTATTTATATATATATATATTTGTATATATATATATACATAAATTTGTATATACATATGTATATATTTGTATTTATATATATATATATATCTTTGTATTTATATATATATGAATTTGTATTATATATATATATTTCCATTATATATATATATATATATATTTGTATATATATATATATATATATTTGTATTTATATATATATATATATATATGTTGTGTGTATTTATTATATATATTTGTATTCATTATATATATATGTATATATGTTTGTATTTATTATATATATGTATATATATTTGTATTTATTATATATATATATGCATATATATATTTGTATTTATTATATATATATATTTGTATTTATTATATATATATATATATATTTGTATTTATTATATATATACTTGTATTTATTATATATATATATATATATATATATATATATATTTGTATTTATTATTTATATTTGTATTTATATATATATATATACATATATATATATATATATATACTGGTTCATTACATGTCACGATCATAATATTTATTTACTTTAATCTTCTTTATTTCGGCGACTGCCTAGAATTTTTGTTTACTGTTTAACGAAAAATTATTAGATTTATTTGACTGTTCTTCAAAAACAATCAGACAATATTCAAAAGCCACAAGGAATACAGGTTATTAAGAATTATAAGAAGAACGATAAGTCATAAACACGAAAACTCCCTCAAAATATGAAATTTAGACACGCGCCCCCGAAGGAAACATAGTCCACACCTGTCGTCTTAAGTTTCTACGCATGCTGTACTATTTTTAATGAGCTATTTTTCTTAGCGCTCAGTAGTGGCTCGTTAATGCTTTTTTTTATTTGATTTTTTGTTGTTCTTTTTAGTGTACTTCTGTGGTCGTAATACCTGCTTTTAAAGACACAGAGAGGTAGTAACTACGTCATATTGCTTGTTATTCGAGCTTTCCTTTTCAAATATTGTGGCTTGGTAAAAAGATGCTTTTTCTAAGGCGTTTATGTTGTAGCAGACAGAATGTCTGAGTTCTACAGTTACAATTATTTTGCTCATTAGTAATGTTTTTATTTCTATTAGGATTTGTATCATTACTATTTCTAGTAATTAAATATTAGTTCTTCGCGTTATTTTTTTTTGTTATTATGTTCTTTTTTAACTTTGTTATCATCTACTTTTATTGCTATTTCTATTATTACTTCTTTTGCTACTTTTTATTGTTTTTTAGTAATAACATATTAATAATCATCATCTCTAAGTTTTCAGAGAACTATAGGACAGTTTTAGGTTGTTTCAATTAGGTGTTTTGGAAACCTAGTATTTTTCGATGAGATTAAAAATTTATTGGCGAGTTTTTACCATCTGTTATAGGACGGCGCAAATCAAATTATACACCGTTTTTGCTTATTTTTAGTCTTATTATTATCATCGGTGTCCGACTGTTTATATTTGTTTTCAATATTATGGTATCCTCTATTTTGGAGATATATATTGTAGATGTTTTATTTCTTTAAATACATCTTCGTCGCTAGAATTGTTTTCTCTCGATAGAGTTAGAAACCTGTTTTATGGTTGACTAGCGGGGGTGTGTGTTGGGGGGGAGGTTATATCCAAACAAAAATAATAAGCGAAGTAAAAACCCTGTTTAAATATTAAAAAGAACGAACAAAATATAAAAAAAACAGCGAAAAACACTTTAGGAGGAAGGGAGGTAGGTAGGCTCGAACCCGAAGCCTTGAGGTTGATAGTCTGATGACATAGCATGAAGCCACGAAGGCAGGCACTTGTGAACGGTTGAAAATAAGTGTTTAAAAACGTGGCTGAATGTCAACGTATGGTTTTCTAGGTCGAATATCACGCCATAGCAGTAGCAGTAGCAGTAGTAGAGTAAACAAATTCATAGTCGCTGAAATAAAATATATTTACGATATCCTTTCGCAAACCGTAGATATTATAATCTAAGGAGTATATGAAAAGTTATAAGAATGAGCGCAAATCGTAGATATTATAATCTAAGGAGTATATAAAAAAGTTCTAAGACATAGTAAACCCCGTTGACGTTGTTAGAACTTCTCATGGAGTAATGAAAGGAACCAAAAAAGTTCATCAGCGTTTCGTTTTAGTTTAAGACTTTGTCGGGATGATTGATTTAAAGAAATAAAATAAAGGTACGATATTTGTATAATGAATGAATTATTGTTTTTTGAACGAACGATAGTATTCATAGTATATATAGTGTTTATCGCATGGAGTGTGTGAATTTTTTAACGACATACAGACGTTTGAATCCAAAAGATATGATGCTGTTTCTGTTATTAATATAGTCGTTAGCGTTCAAAATGTTGTATGTGTATATGAAATGAAATACGTGTTTCTGTTTTATTTATTGATTTTTTATCGGTATTTTGAAAGTGTTATGGGGTTAAATGGTAATAAACGAAAGGACACAGGATTTTTTAGGAACGAAACATGTATTCACATATATCACAGGCAAAGTCAAGTTGAGTATATCCATTCCTCAACGGTAGGACGTTTGCACACGTCCAGCTTGGTCGCGCGTCAATCTCAGACTGCCAGGCACTGGTACTCGATACCGGATGTGACGTCACTAGAGGAAGTGACGTCATGGCATAGTCCATTAATCCCCTCAGCTGTCAGTACCTCTTTCTTTTAGGGTTTACCATCAATTGCTCGGTAACCTTTCTCTTACTGAACGACTGTCGTAGGTTCATGTGTGGGTGGAGGAGGTTCAAGATCAAAATTTTCGAAGTGTCTATCGGCTCATCTTCCAATGGTTGACTGTCGCTGGTTTCAACTAATCGACATCTTCTTACTTGGTTCTGGTGATGTTTGTGGGTATATGTTGGTCCTTGTATGATATATACCATGTCACCGATTCTCAGACTGCTGGGCACCGGTACTCGATACCGGAAGTGACATCACTAGAGG
Source organism: Euprymna scolopes (assembly GCF_053919585.1). Taxonomy (NCBI): domain Eukaryota; kingdom Metazoa; phylum Mollusca; class Cephalopoda; order Sepiida; family Sepiolidae; genus Euprymna; species Euprymna scolopes. The sequence goes on from NC_136518.1 coordinate 59,319,776, forward strand.
AAGTGACGTCATGAGTTCATTAATCCCCTGGAGGGGCGTCTCCAACACCCCTTCCCAAGCTGTCACTACCTCTTCCTTTTAGGGCTTACCATCAATTGCTCGGTAACCTTTTCTCGTAGTTCATGTGTTGGTTGAGGAGATTCAAGATCAAAAGTTCCGAAGACAGTGTCTATCGGCTCATCTTCCAATGGTTGATTGTCGCTGGTTTCAACTAATCGACATCTTCTTAGTTTGTTCTGATGACGTTTGTGGGTATATGTTGGTCCTTGTATGATATATACCATGTCACCGATTCTTTTAGTAATTGTACCCAGCTCCCAGAATGATGTGTTGTTTTTATAACTTTTGAAAAAACACTTTTTCACCTGATATGAAACGTTTACTGGTTACATACGTGGTTACTAATGACCTTGACTGTTTGGGTAAGAGCTTGACAAAAACGGATCTCACATTCCGCGCACACATCGTTTCTGCAGGTGAGACTGCTGTTGGTGTGTTCGGGTTGGGTGTGATCCTATACACGTGTAGAAATTGCTGAAGTGCTTTATCTGTTGGGGTTCCTTGAGCCTTAATCAGTGCTCTTTTAAGGGTGTCCATTCGAATTTGGATGGTATTGGGGAGTAGTGATATGATTAATTTGGAACGTATCATAAAAAATTTTGAACTCAGCAGACATAAACTGAGTTCCATTATCACTTACGATGCAATCGACTACACCGAAACGTGCGAACAGTTCATGTAAGAAATGTATAGCCGTTCCAGTTGTCGGTCTTCTGCACCTCAATACCTCAGGCCACTTAGTGAAACTATCGACTACGATTAAGCAATGATTATCCTCGGGCGGCCCCGCAAAATCGATGTGCACCCTAGACAAGGCTGGTCAGTCTTCGACCAAGGTTTAAACATAATCGGTGGTGATTTAGACGCAATGGCACTGCTTGTTCACGAGTCTATCCTCTCATTGATGTCATTGTCCATATTAGCCCAGTAGACATAGCTCCTTATCAGGCTCTTCATACGATTTTTCCCAGGATGTCCTATGTGAAAATCCCGTAGAATTTGTTATTGGAAACATTTAGGAATCACCACTCTTTCGCCATATAGTAAAACCTCATCGCGAAGCGAAATACTTCCGGAACATCGCCCTTTGTGGCGATTTTATTTTTGATGTCACAGATGAAGTCATCCTTGTCTGCTTCCCTTTTAATCTCCGGTAGAGACACCGGGAATTCCCTGATTGTGTTGCCCATCATCGTTTTTATTTCTCCATCCGTCCGAAGATTGGCAATGATGAAATCTTCAAACGAACCCCTTTTTAATGATATCAGCCTAGATAGACTATCCGCATGGCAAATTTCTCCAGGGTGAAATCATAATTTAGTAATAATGTATCCCATCTCAATATGTCGCTAAGCGTTTTTTGGAACCAAAAATCGCGAGTAACGGCTCATGATCCGTCTGCAATGTAAATTTTCTGCCGTGTAAATATCTATGAAAAAGCGAATATAATACTCAAGGCTTCTTTTTCAATTTGAGAATACTGTCTGTCGGCCTTTAGTAGCGTTCTAGATGCATGTGCGATCGTTTTCCTGGTACCGTCAGGCATTATATGAAGTATGCAAGTGTTCACACCAAATGAGCTTGCGTCACACGCTACTATTATTCTCAACCTTAGATCATAGTGTGTCAAAAAGAGATATGAAGTTAACGTCTCTTTGATCTTCTCAAACACATTCTGATATTCTGGCGTCCAGTTCCAGGCTTTCTCCTTCTTCAGCAGTTCATTTAGTGGTGCGCGCATATCATGCATATTCTTGATGAAAACTTGGTAGAAGTTAACAAGGCCTAGAAAGCTTTTTAGTGCTTCCACGTTATTGGGAGCAGGTATATTCTTTATAGCTTCCGCCCTCTCAGGATCGGGGTGTCTACCATCTTCATCGATAATTTGACCTAAGTAACGTATTTCCTTCATCAGGAAGTCACACTTTGCTTCTTTTACTTTTAAACCGAAACTTTGAATTCAAGCGAAATCGAGGCCACCCAGCATGGTGTCCATGACATGCTGGATAAATCACAGCTGCGACCTTGACTCCGAAAGTTAACCTGTCAAACTGTATGTATATATACAGAGGAGTTTTGAACATTCTGCCTTGACAGGGATCGGCAAATATGCGTCCCTCAAATCCACCCTAGAAAATACTTTACCACCGTTTCATTTTTTTAATATCTCCTCTGGTGTGGGGAATAGATAGTGGTAATCTTTGAGGGCTGCGTTCAGACCCGTGGAGAAATCCGCACGTACAAGAATCTGATTTGTTTTCTTGGTCACATATACGGTAGGGGCTGCCCAACCACTGCTGCTTATTTTCGATAGCATTCCGGCCTCTTCTAGCCGATATAATTCCTTATCGATTTTCTCTATTGTTGCAAATGGAACGTTTCGTTTCTTCTTGAAAACGGGCAGAGTGTTTTCTTTTAGTTCGAATCTTGCTATAGCCTCTGTACATTTTCCAAGTCCTGGTGAGAATACTTCTGGAAATTCACCTTTTAACTCCTCCTTCAGTTGTTGCTCCTCCGTAGACGAGTCTTCTATCCTATGACAGAATGTATTCATAGGTTGGTCCCACAATTCGAATCACTCCATTCAATCAGTACCGAACAGGTTTTAAGATATCCTATGTAAATACATTTTAACTTCTTTAGTAACACCATTTAAGGTCACCGGGAGTGTGAGCTCTCCCTCAAATTCCACTTTATCGCCTGTCACAGCTCGAGCTGATTTGTTCGTTTTCCGCATGGTTGGTTCCCTTAGCCTTTTCCACGTCTTAAGGTTAATGGTGGACAGGTCTGATCCGGAATCTAATTGTAGATGCATAGTTTTATTTGCGATGTTAACTGTGATATATTTGCTCCGGTTCTTATCTGAATCCAAGTCGATTCTAGTCTGTCTTATACTGTTGTTGACCTTGTTCTTCCTGCACTGCGTCGCTTTGTGGCCCTTCTTGCCACATTCGTTGCAGTACTTATATTTGTAAAAACATTGACTCGACCAATGTTTCCCGCCGCAGCGATAGCACGGGCTTGTAGAGGATCCTGGTATTGTGAATGGGTGGTACTTATTAGGTGTAGCCTGAGTTTTCATACTTCCAGCGTTGCTTTTTCGAGGTGTGTATTTTTTTCGGTCTGAAGGTCGCCATTCTAATAAATGTTGCGCTGACTCCTCGACGTGTCTCGAGTTGTTCCTTACGCAGACTACCCGTTGACAATCCTCAGCCAACTTCTGGAGGGTGATGCCTTGTCCGCTCTCAAGTCTAGAGAGAACACGTTGCCTAATCTCAGCGTTTTTGGATGGGACTAGATCCTACGAAAAATTAAATAGTTGAAGTCAAGTCATATAGACGGAAATCATCGCAGTGTTTATTTATCACGGACGCGAAGGTTAGGTAATCGTCGTCGTCGCCGCTTTTTTTGCAGGTTCAAAGCACTTCCATTTCTATGAAAGAAAGTAAAATTCGGACTGAATAGTTCGGATAAAAGTTTGACCGTTTTAGAAAATTCCAATTTACTCGTCTTGCTGCGAACAATATAACCCACAAACTTGCTATGTTCTGTGGTCCCTAATTTCCTTAAAAGTAGGAGAACTTTATTACTCGACTCTTGAGAATCCACGGTGAATAAGTCGTCATGTCTCCGATAGAAAGCGTCAAACTTCCACTCCAACTCCGGTTGGTAGTTGAACGTTTCTATAGCGTTCCATATTGTACTTTGGGAAAAAGCAAAGCTGTTGTCCCTGTGTTCCGCTCTATCGAATATTTTTAACAATAGCTCTTCTTGTCTCTTTTGTTGAAATAATAGTTTCTCCTCCAGCGCTTATTGCCTTTCTTGAAATTGTAACTGGGGCTGTTTATCACGTTCTTTTAAATTTTCCTCAGCTTTCTGCTGCTGGTCCATCTGAGCTTTGATTAACTGTATTAATACTGCTTTAACGTTCCCCATTTATTTCCGTTTTTGACTGGAGAGGAGAGATAAAATAATAATTAAAAAAACAGAAAATGCCATTTCCTTGAGTGTGTGCGTATGAAGAGGTAGCAATTTATCCCTTGCTTCTTGGTAAAAAAGAAACTTAGAGGTAACCCAATATGAGTGAACAAAAAAAATTTTACTTTTTTTTTGCGAAACAAAAAAAAATATAGAGTGATACACTACACTTGTAAAAGCATAAAACTAATTGTAGACTTATCTGGAAGTTAACCACAATGGCATTTTTTTCTTTATGTGTGTGTTGGGGGGGGAGCAGGTTCCCACGCGACAGAAAAAAAAAAGTTTTTCACTTTAGGACCGACAGTTAAAAATAGAATATTTCAGAAAATTCCACTCAATGAAAAAAGTATTTCTTTTTTTTTAGTCCAAGTAAAACGAAAAGTGAAAAAAGAAACATTTCTCTCTCGTTAAAATATGCATAAAGTTATCAGCAAAAACAAAGGCAAAAAAAAGAACTTTTCACTTCATTTGAAAAATGTTCAAATTTGCATAAACCTAAACAGTCGACATTTTACAATAGAATTGTTCTTGCGATGAAAATTAGGTAAGCATTTTTCTTTTTTTTCTTTTTCTTCTTTCAATAGGCAACCAACTTAATTTTTTAAGCATTACAAAAAATGCGTTTAGCACAGTTGTTTTCAATTTAAATATAAAGACAAAAAGAGTAACTTACAATTTCTTCGATAACTTTGCCATGAGTTGATTTTCTTTGCTTTCTTTGTTTTTGTTTTTTGTTTTTGTTTTTTGTTTTTGTTTTTTGTTGTTGTTTTTAGGACATAATTGCCAGTCGACTTCTTAGCTTTTAAACCCGAAGTTATTTTAAAGTCAATTAGAATTTCATTTTTTCTTTTTTGTGGAGTTAACCCGTGTGAAAGTCGAATCCTCGCCGCCAGTTGTTATGGGATTAAATGGTAATAAACGAAGGAACAAACGATTTTTAGGAACGAAACATGTATTCACGTAAATTACAGGCAAAGTGAGTTGAGTATATCTATTACTAAACAGTAGGACGTTTGCACCCGTCCAGCTTGGTCGCGTGCCAATCTCAGACTTCCAGGCACCGGTAAAGTGACGTCATGAGATAGTCCAGTTAGTTAGTTAGTTAGTTAACCTATGTTTTAAATTAACCTATGTTTTAAATTTTAGTTATGCTCTTTTAAGATAAGTTTATTGATTAAATGAGATAAATTGTAGAAGGTGTTGCGTTATTTTATTGTGTTTGAGCTTGTGAGGAGTGCTGATTCAATGAGTCTCACACTTTTATCCATCAACGACAACTTTTATGATCTACCAGAAAGAAAGGATGTGATGGTTAGAAAGAACATTTCAAGATATTCCATATCTGGTTAAGTAGACTTTTTATACCAAACCCTGTCAAAAGCCTTTGATATGTTTAGCGCTATTGCTCTAGAAACGGAACTCTGTCAATCGATTCACTGATCCTATGTGATATTACAATCCGAACATCAGCTGTAGATATGGCAAAACGAAACCATATTGCTTGTCGCTGAGTAGATTGTTTTGTTGACGTGATTGTCAACAAATTTAACACAGATTTAAGCAGGTGAGATGCAGAAAACTAATCTCTAACATCTATCTATCCAACTCTCCATCTATCCATTTATCTATCCATCTATTTATCTATCAATTTATCTATCTATCTATCTTTTCTTCTCCCTCATATCTATCTATCTATCTATCTATCTATCTATATATATATATATATATATATATATATATATATATATATATATATATATGTGTGTGTGTGTGTGTGTGTGTGTATTGCGTATTGAGCTTTTTTATTCGGTTGGGATTAAATTATATATATATAAACACAGGTATTTGTATTAGATTGAAGTTTACCCTTGCGTATATCAGGTAAACACTACATCCTTTTGATTTCATTACTTTTAATATACGATGATTATATATATATATATATATATATATATATATATATATATATATATATATATACATATGCATATATATATATATATATATATATATATATATATATATATATATATATATATAATTAAAAAACGGCAGTTTTTGAGTATATGGTTAAGTACCAATTTTATTAATTTAGAACGGCTTTAAACCTTCACCGCTCACTCATCTTTCGACCAAATGTAAAACAATTGTTAAAGTTTAAAGATCACCTTCTCAGCTATATTGTGAAAAAAATTTTTCAATTTTCGTTCAGTAAAACAAAAGTCATGATGAATTTACTCGTGTAAATCGTAAAAAAAACGTAAGGAGGTGAGCGACGTTTTTATGGTTGGTTTCCATAGCAACCAGGTCGCTTCAGTAACTACTGTTGCTACGAATTACCCGCTCTCGCAAAAGGAGAAGTAATAATTCTACCAGACAGAATGAAAGGGAGATGATTGGGGGGGGGGGTATTGGTAGGAAATGAATGCCGTACATTGTTATTACATATATTTATGTTATGTTTATGGGGGCAAAAGAAATTGAGACTGAAATGAAACAAAGAACAAGTGACGTTACTGTAAGCTTGGAAAAATCATGGATTATAATAGAAAAATGCAAGCATTAAAAGTAATCGGGTTAAGCTTAAACATGGAAAATAGACTGGATCAGATATACTAGTAAAAATATAATAAATTTATAATTTAAAATATTACAGTATTATGATTTTTTTTAAATTCAATTTATAGCATTATATAATCAATTCTTAATGGTGCAATATTTTCAGTTTTAAATTTATTATATTTTTACTCGAATATCTTGTCCTTTTCTTTTCCAGTTTTAACAATTAGTCCTTTATTTTCCATGTTTAAGCTTAACCATATTACTTTTTATGCTCGCATTTTCTATGTAACATATATATATATATATATATATATATATATATATATATGATGATTGCAACGTCTTGTCAGACGAGTGCCACTCCTTCAGACACTTAAAGTCCATGAGCCCAAAAATGACTTTTTTTTAGTCCTACCGGTGAATTCACACGCTCAAACAGGCATGACCATAAAGACGGTCATTGAAATCAATTATTACATGCTTCCAGCATTTCAAGCCTCCACGCGTCATAACTTTTCGATCGCTACAGGGCCATTTTTATAGACAAATCCCTGAGGGAGTATCTATATAAAGGTGATGCTACATGGTCTTAGCTTTGCACTACAGCTAAGTCTCTCTCTCTCTCTCTCTCTCTCTCTCTCTCTCTCTGTTCAAAATGTTCAGATTCAGCAACAAGCAAGAGCAAGATAGCCAGCAAGAAGTAAAACTGCAGACCAGCTTAATGCGAGTAGTGGTCTCCGCTTTATGGTCTTTTAAATCAGAGATTTGCTTCTCCTAGAAAGGTTGCCTTCACCACGGCTTAGGGGAGCCCTCTCCACCTCCAATACACACAAACACACATGGTGCTAGTTGACCGTTGACCCCGGAAAAGGGTTTCTTCGCCCTTTGGAGGGTATTGTTTTTAATCCTTCAGGGAGACTAGCCACCCTCCTCATCAAACAAGTCTGGTGGGGAACCAGTTTAGTCGCCGGTGACTCGATCATGAAGCAGGTAGTACTGGGTTACATGGTACCAGTAGCATATGACATGACCTGACACAAAATATACATTAATATATATATATATATATATATATATATATATATATATACACACATAAATATAAATACATATATATACATATATATATACATACATATATATACATATACATATATATACATATATATACATATAATATATATATATATATGTGTGTGTGTGTGTGTGTGTGTGTGTGTTTGTATGTGTGTTTCGTTGAACAGCAGGGATAATTCCTGTTTGTTTTTCTTGCAATCGGTTTTATTCCATTTGGCGGGCCAATGTTCGAATGTTCTGTTCGAGTTTAGAAATAAATTTTTCATGAAAATTATATAAATAATACTCAAGATGAGAATACTAGTCTGAAGAATACAAACAATACGAATAATCAATGTTTATCTCAAAAAGACAGAAACATAACTGACTTTTTAATGTATTGACAGCCGATCGACGGACGACACCTTTTTTTGTTAAGATTCGTGGACGCACCAAAGAAAACGGCAGCAGTGGTTCGTCTGAGTAACATCTATGGAGAATAGTGACGTGCGTCCTGATAACCCACATTAGACGCAAATGTTACATTGGGTGACTCATCGGTGGAGAGTCGAGAGCACTAAGGTGAGTGAATTCACCACTGATCTCAGAGTGTGAGTAAACGGCGAGCATGAGTAACGAACGCATCACGTAAGTGAGAGAGAGAGAGAGAGAGAGAGAGAGAGAGAGAGAGAGAGAGAGAGAGAGAGAGAAGTGAAATGATGACCTCCGGGTCTCTGGCCTTACATTTGACATCACGCCGACGTTAGCTAAGAAAGACCAAATGAGTCGAATGTTAATTGCCGCCGATGTGAAATCATTGAGAAGTTCTTGATGGCGTGAGAAAAGACGCCAACAGAAAAAGAGTGAGATGCAAACACTATCTGCAACCATCGGATGTTTATCTATCTATCTATCTATCTATCTAAAATATTTATTTAAATATTTTTAGTTATTATTGTAAATAATACGTCCCAAAATATGGGACGACTAGAATATAAACAAATGACAGATAACTTGTCTCTTTACAAGCACTTAGGGAGTGAAAAGAAAGAAGAAAAAATACCATAGAATTGCTTATAAAATATTTTTAAAAAATCAACAATATCTCTCTCTCTCTCTCTTTCTCTCTCTCTCTCTCATATATATATATATATATATATATATATATATATATATATATATATATATATATGTGTGTGTGTGTGTGTGTGTGTGTGTGTGTGTGTGTGTGTGTGTGTGTGTGTGTAAATTCTGAGTTAAATTATGTATAATTATAACAGAATTCCTTGTTTGACTAAGGAGTACAGAACATTATTAAAGTCTTCTCCTTAACCCCTGGATTTTCAATAAATGGCTCATCTCATCGACGTTAATGTTGTTAGCAAGATAGATGTTGGTAATTATGAATTTTGCTTATTCGCACACAGAATGAAAATTAAAATTGAGGTAATATTGCTAGAAGAATATCCGAAGTGGCAATCATGAATATTTCAGAATGAGTAGCGTTTTATTTAAAATAGCAAATTATTTAAATACAAAAAATGAAATTTATTCTGAAATATACCCATGTTCTTTGGATTTTTATCATTTTTCTTGTATATTATTAAATTTTAGGTCTTCTTTTTACACCATTTTTTATCTGATTGCGATCGTTTTATAATTATTTGGACTTAATGTTTACAGTATCATAGAGTGGTATTTCAGTATTTCATTTAATATATATATATATATGTAGGTTATAGTTTGCTTGAAGCATTGTTGAAGAAAATTATAAGGTAAAATTAAAAGCCAAGAACAATGCGAGATTTTTTTTTTATATAGAGTAAAATTAAATGCAAACAAAAGAAATAAAGTTCTTTTTTTTTGTTGTTTGTTTTTTCTTTTTCACACAAATTTTTTTAACTCTAAACAACAGTAATTTTTTTTTTTTCTGTTGTATTCAATGGTGATATAAATCTCAATATATTTCAGACTTATTAGTCCATTTTCAAGAGAAGACAGCGGAAGAGTGTTCAAAATTGGAAAAGTAGCCGCAGAGTTTGCCACGTGATACCGCGAAATATAGAACAAAAAATGACGTTAGGAGAACGTTAAAATAAATCAGTTGATGTTTGAAATACTTGTTGCGTTTGTGAATCAAGGGAGATGACTATTCAAGCAAGGTTTTTTTTTTGTTTTTTTTTTTAATTATTGTTTTTCTTATGTTTTAAACTTATATTATAAAAGCGGAGCTCAATTCCAGTCTATTGTTTAGTGTGGGAGTATTTTTTGAAATAATTAAAGATTCGAGGATACGAAGTTGACCTACGTTTCTTGAAGAAGCAAGAATGTTGATGTGAAAATCTGGTTCTGAATTAATGCAAGTGCGAATATGTTTATAGAACGACGAAGCAGTAGTGTTTAAGTGCTCTTTAATGCGGTGATGAAGCAATCTGGTAGTGCTTCCGATGTAAGATGCACTGCATTTAGCGCATTGTAGGTCGTAAACAACGTGGTTCTTAAAGCATAAACCTGTGTGTGATATTGGGCAATTAGAGAGTGAACAAGGGGAAGGTGTATGCGATGGATGTTTTCGGTTGAGCTGTTGTCTTAAAGTAGATCCAGTGTGGATGAGTTGAATGTTGAGCCCCTCGCTGCGGATGGCTTTTCGGATTGAAGATGAGATTTTGTCACTGAGGAAGGGTAGTTTTAGAAAACAATTGTTAGAGAAGGGTCGGGTGTTGCGTTTTTTCTTTTTAAGTGAGGATAGGATCGTATTAGGGTAGCCGTTTAGTGAGAGGGTCTGTAGGAAATTGTTAGTGTGTGTATGTTTGTCGGAGATGTTAGTGCATTTGTCTTGTATGCGTGAGATTTCGGCATGTGCGTAGTTTAGTTTGTCCTTGAGAGGTAGCGCAGATTTGAAATGTACGAAGAGGCGTTTGCTGGCGGGTTTTCTGTAGAATTCAGTGCATATGGCACCATTTTTTTTATTTGTATTTTAAAATCAAGTAGAGAAAGAGATTCCGAAGAGTCTGGGTGTTCTATAGTAAATTTTAAGTTTGGGTCGGCGTTATTGAATTTGTGGAAAATGTTAATAGCTTCTTCGCGGGAGTATGTGATAATTAAAATGTCATCGATATATCTAGTAAAAAGGAGATAAGAATAGCAGGTACTAAGGGTGTGTCTTTCGAGTTTGTCCATATAAGCAATGGCAAGAATACCGGATAGACTGGAGCCCATGGGTAGTCCAGATACTTGTTTGAACGTGTTTTGTAGGAAAGTAAAGTAAGTGTTGTCTACTATAATACGGAGGAGTTGTAAGAGATCTCCGGGAGTAATTCCGAAGCATTGTGGGTTTTTAGATGCTATAATGTCTGCCAAGAGATTAATGGCTGGATGTGCAGGAATGGAGGTGTATAAAGAAACGACGTCTAGGCTAAATGGGTATCTGTATAGTTTGAGTAGATGGTGTGGTAGATCGTTGAGTCTGTTAATTACTTGGTTGGAACTACTAACATGGGCTGGGAAGGTAGAGAGTAGAGGTTTAAGTAGGCGGGATATTAACCAAGAGATTTTATAAAGGGGACCGTTAACGCTTGAAACAATGGGTCTGATCTGTGTGTGTGTGCTATTTTTGTGGGTTTTAATAAGGTGATAAAAGGTAGGTAATTTGCTGTATTTAGTAATAAAATTTAGTCTGTGTTGTTTTGGGAGATTTCTTTTAAAACAAATTTGAGACCATGTCTTGTTAATGTTGTTCTCAATACGAGCAGCAGTGATATTATGTGCTGGGGTGTAAAGGTCGGTATTGGAAAGATGCTCTATAGCAAGGTTGTTATAAGATTCCTGTGATATAACGCACCATATTACCCCCAATCTTACCAACACCATATTACCCCCAATCTTACCAGGAACCAATACCTCACCCTTAAATCCCTTAAAGACAAAGATTTAGTTTACTTAATCTCTGCGGGTTTTCTGTAGAATTCAGTGCATTCACTGAAAAACATTATTACAATGATCCAAACATAATTCTCAATGAAAAACCAAGACACGGGATAATAAAATAATGTTAAAAAATACACATTGTTGGTGACTACTCCCTTGTTCAAATATACATCTTTCTTTCGTCGGGATTTCTTAACCCATTTTATATATATATATATATATATATATATATATATATATATATATATATATATATGTATATATATGTATATATATATATATGTATGTATGCATATATAACTGCCTATCCATCTAACTATCTATCTGTTCATCCATCTATCTATCTATCTATCTGTTCTAGCTTGTTAATATCTGTTTATTTATCTATCTATCTATCTATCTGGTTTAGTTTGTTGATATCTATCTATCTATCTATTTATCTATCTGCTTCAATCTCTTCATATCTATCCATCTATCTGTCTGTTTATCTGTCTGTTCATACCTATCTGCCTACCAACTTACGTATCTATTTTTTATCTGTTCCAGTTTATTCACATTAATCTATCAATATATATATATATATATATATATATTTGTTTGTTTTATATCTACAAATCTTTCCATCTATCGTTATCTATAGATAATTACAGTTTGTTCATATCTATCCGTCTATATATGTCAAAGAAAATGTATCTATCCCATATAAATTTATATCTTTATTCATGCGAAGTTAGGTATGCGTATATGTTTCTATGTTTCTATGCATAGAATCCACTCCAAAACAAATCAACACATCATTATTAATTTCGGAACATGGATGTCAGGCATATTTTTTTTGCAATGAAGGCAATATTAAGTTTCGAATTAGAGTCATGCAAAGGTTGCTGAGCGAGTAAAAACTCTCCCTGAAAATTACGATAATTTCATTTTTTATGAATTTAAGAAAATATAGATAAAACAATAAATAATAAATATTTCCTAAATTATAATTTCTTTTGAGAATGGTAAACGCTTCAAAGCAGCATACAACTGTGTACAATATCATGTTTGAAAATTATATTAAATAAAATATGCTTATTAAATTTAATCCATAGTTATTAGTAATTAAGCAAGATTCCTCGAATTTCAATGCAAATATGAAATATTTGAATGCTCCATAAAAGATTGTAACAAAAGAAGTATATATTATTATAGAATTAATCTTCTATCGATTTTTATAAATTATAAAGTTGCTATTTCATTAATAAAAAACATATCTATATGACTGTAGTTCATCAGCTTGAATCGAAACCGAATGCCAAACTTTATATACATATTTATATATATATCGAAAGCAAAACTTAGACTTGATAAAATTATTGGGCTGCAATGACCTATAATCGAAACCGAAACTAAAACTTATAAGGAATCCGTGGTAAAATTATGTATAAACAAATATAGATGACTAAAGTGCCACCAGCTATCAATTAAAACCGAAACCAAAACTATGAAGAATTCTTGGAAAAAAATTATTTATTACAAGAAATCGAAGTACATAACAATTAAACGACCCGGATGTTAACATGACACAGAAAATAATACACACTATCTATTAATATATAGATAACTAATAAAACATCTCCAATACAACAGAATATATGACACCTATGAAACAATTCCAATACATTAAAATATGACTTCTATAAAACATTTACATTGTAAAAATTGACTCTCATAATGCATTTCAAATAAATTAAAACAATGACTTCTAAAAACTTTTCATTATATTAAAAACAGACTCATAGAAGTTTTTTCAATAAATTAAATGATATAACTCTTGTAAAACATTTTCAATACATTAAAAATATTACAGCTAAAAAACATGTCCAACCCATTAAACCATTTGAGAGATATAAAACGTTTCCAATACAGACTAAAATATGTCAGCTATAAAATATTTCTAATACATTAAAAAATATGATTCCTATAAAAAAAACTCAAATACATTGAATGATTATTAATAAGGAAAATTTTAAATGACTTATGGTGGTTTATATTTGTTAAATTTAAACCAACGTTTATGACTGCATGAAGATATAATCTCATCCCTTGAATTTAGGAGGGTGGTTTTATTTTTGATATAGTCATATTTTAAAATCTTAACGGCTTCATACATACAAAGTCCACAGAATCTGTCCCCCGGTGTATATCCTTTATATGATCCTATTATTTCCCATTTCAAATTGAAGGAAATATTCTTATCTTTGAGTCGCCAAATATGTTTAGATGTAGTGGTTTGGTTCACAGGGAGGGATTTTAAAAAGAGTGCTTGTGGGGTATATATATATATATATATATATATATATATATATATATATATATATATATATATATATATATATATATAGTAATTTATAAAATATATATGACGATTAAGCTACACTGAATATTCTGCGTTTCATCCACTATAGGATTCGTCAGGCTTATGCGCGAATTCTGTGGTTGCTTCTTGTTTTTATATATGTTGAGGATTTCTAGTCAGCCAATAAGCTTTCTAGTATCCACCGCGCCCCTTCCTATCAGCCAATGGGCATGCATTTTATCGAACAAAGGATCTGTTGTAGAACTAGGTTAGTGGTTTAAGGTAGATCTTTTCCTTCCTATTTTTATATATATATATATATAAATATACCTATGTGTACACACATACATGCACATATATATACATATATATATACACATATAGTGGATGAAACGCAGAATATTCAGTGTAGCTTAATCGCCATATATATTTTATAAATTACTAACTAGCTCTGCCTACGTATTGAGCACTTTTGAAGTAAATAATTAAAGTTTACGCATAAATCTATACTTTCGTATATAAAATTTATGTGAGTAAATGAACTAGTTATATATATATATATATATATGTGTGTGTGTGTGTGTGTGCGTGTGTGTTTGTGTATGTGTGTGAGGGTTATATATATATATATATTTATATATATATGAGAGAGGTCACCAACAATTGGTATGCATTTTTTAACATTATTTTATTATTCTGTGTTTTGATTTTTCATTAAAAAAGTATTGCATTTAGATCATTGTGTTAAATTCTATTGGAAAATAGATGTTATTTGTATTGTAAAAAGAATTGATTGTTCGTTTTTTATCAAAACTGAATTAAAAATGTCAGCTGAAAGAATGAACTATACAAGTTAAAAAAATAGGTTAGTTGAGAATTCTTTGTTTGTAGAAGAGTGTTTTAGACAAACGTGTGCTTAGCCACGTGAGTTGATCACGTTTTGGAACCACAGATCTGATGTCATAGCAAAAAGGAAATTCTCAATATAGGAGCTAGAATTAGTCAGATTAGAACAGTCGGGCAGTTGAGTTGAAGTAGAACAGTTGAGTCTGCTATTAAGAGAGAGAGAGAGAGAGAGAGAGAGAGAGAGAGTTGGAGGCAGGGTCCTTTGGAAGCGAAGGAAAGAACATAAAACAATGCAGATCCCGAAATGTGAATTCCTGACGTCATCATCATTCGACCGGTCCAATGAAATAAAGAATTACCATCTGTTTTTGTAACTGTTGTCTTCGTGTCGTCATTCCACAAATTGAAGGTAATGTGTTAATCATCTTAATATGAACTTTATGTAACCCTTACAAGAAATGTATCTCTCCTCCTCTCTAATATGCGTTATAAGAAATATAAGAACTGTGCATCAATCACCCTCTCTATATGTGTTAAGAAGAAATGTAATATGTATAAATGGTCCCGCCGCATCATTATTATGTATATGTCTCTCTCAATATGAATCTCCTGTCATACCTCTTTAATATGCAGCCCTATGCAGCAATTGTAATAATGTTTTTAACATTATTGAAATAGTTTTTAACGCGTTTCAGACGTTCTGTATGTTGGCGACCGCTCTCATTTAAACATACATCTTTCTCTCGTTGGAATCTTTCATTCTACTGCATATATATATATGTGTGTGAATGTGTGTGTCTTTGTATGTGTTTGTATGTCAGATAGATAGATGGGTAGATAGATAAATAGATAGAGAGATAGAGAGAGATAGAGATGAAGAGAGAGGGAGAGAGAGACAGAGGCCCATGTCCACTGAACGACTGCAGGTGTTCGAAACGAAATTGGGTGCAGTTAACTTGCTGGGCATTCGTTACAGCCAGTATTCGAGAGGTTTTAATCTGACATGATTTGACTCCATTTTCATGTCTTTCTGACCACCCTCCCCCACCTCTACGCACAATTTCAACCTTGTTGAGTAACCCCTATGTTCAACAAAGCGCGGTCGAACGGCTGTGTTCGAAGGTCTAAGTCATGTTCAAACAAAAGCCTTACGCCATGGCCAATTGGGCAACGCCCACCGCAGTATGTCAGATAAGAATATATATATATTTTTTTAAGTTTATGTTTTTGTCCCTGAAAAGAATTTCTCTGGGGAAGTCCGGAAGTGTATTAAGTGCTCGGGGTCAACAGGGTACATTATTAGCACTTTTAAGGGAAGGGTTTAGACTTCTGTGTTATTGATTAGCTTGTCCTCAGGGTCAGGTTAAAATAATAAAGTTGATCCATGTGCGAAGATAACAGAAAAGGGCATACTAATAAGATTTCAACATTTTTTTGCTTTTGAATAAATAAAAAAAATGAATGAATGAATAAATAAATAAATAATAATAATAATAATAATAATAATAATAATAATAATAATAATAATAATAATAATAGTTAACAAAAAGGAAAAGTCCTGCTAGATTGTAGATTTTGCAGTTCCAACAGCTACAGAGTGCAGATCAACATGTCAGGGTTCCATTTTTCTTTAAAACGTTTCTCCATCACTGAAATATCCCGATAGAATCTTTTGTCAAGTTCATCACTCACATCAAAAACATTCTCTGAAAAATTCTTGAAAATGACAATTTTGAAAAAAGAAGAAAAAAAACTTCTTTTTTTTTTACATGGAGTTCACCACTTATCAAGGCCCAATGGCCACTCGGGGATAAGGGTTATTGTGTGTATATTAATCGAAGGGGTAGTGTAGCAATAGTATTGGAGAATTGATAAGGTGTCATTACTTAGGGGAAGGGCGGTTCATCAGGAATTTGTTTGTGTTGGACTTGAAGACATCCAGGTTGAAGTCGAGAGGGAAACAGGCAAGCGGAGCGGAGTTCCACAGGCGTGCAGTTCTAAGAAAGAAGCTTTGTTCATGGAATCTACGTTTTGATTTAGGCTGAAAAGCGGAGTAAATACACAGATATGGCCAGAGAGTTCAAAGGGATCAGAAAATGAAGAATGTAAAGATAACACCACTAATAGTAGGAGCACTAGGAACGATACCGAAAAACGTTAAAAAAGAATGTGAGAGATTGGAATCAGAGGGATGACTGAGAAAATACAACGAATCTCAACAATGAAAACTGCAGAAATGTTAAGGAAAGCCCTTGAATGTGAAGACTAACACTACACATAAATTACACACAAACTGGACAGAAAAACGACTACAGATGTAAAAACACAAAGGAACATCACATGGAATCATGAACACTGAAACAATAATTTATTTTATTATTTTTTTGTGTGTGAGTGGCTCCGTGAACGGGCACAACACCAAATAAGAAGGGCCAAGGAGGATGGAAAGGCCGACGTGAGAAAGCAATAGCCAGACCTCAGCTGGAGAAGTACAAAGAGGACTGGGACCTTGGGGAGATATATTGCCACCAAAATTCCAGTGAAGACCAATGGTCGCCGCCAATGAGTAATCAGTGGTAAGCGGCTGGTGCAATAACACAAATTCTTTTTCAAAGGTTATAAGAAGAGGTGCTTGCGTCACTCAGACTCCAGGTAGCACGACAAGTTGTTCTCAAAGAGTAATCTTTGATGATGGCTTGTTTGAATACTAATAGTGAGTAAATAATAATAATAATAATAATAATAATAATAATAATAATAATAATAATAATAATAATAATGGTAAGCCAGAGGAAAAGTGCACAGAAGTAAATAAAAAAAAAAAATTAAATCGAAGGAACATCACATGGAGCCAATAAAACTGAAGCCGCAAAATTGTAAGTTAATTTCGCCCCATCCCCACACACAAAACAATGGTGTCAAAAGAGCTGGAAATAACGAGGACGAAAACACTTGCCAGACCTCCACTAGCTGAGTGCGAAGACGACAGGCACTTGGGGGAGGCTTATTACCAACTAATTACATGTGATGACTGCTTAAAAACACAAAATTGATGAATAACTTTTTTTAATAAAAAACAGCAATCGCTTAAGAAGTCTTCGATTGTTTTCTTTATATTAAAACAAAACAGATAGCATAAACAAATAATAAATTTCAGGTAAAAAAGAAGTACATGCCGCATGAGATCTGCGTCGGTGTAAGAAAACATCCTGATATTAAATCTGACCTTTATTTCTTTAGATTGTACTATAAATCATATTTTATTATCATTGGTTATGCATGAGAAAAACACATAATTGTCATTTTAAAAAAACATTTGTCTTCTTAACCCACTTGTGTTGAATGGCATTACCCCTTTTTTTTTTTTATTCCAACAGTAGTCTGCCAGTATGCCAGCGTCCCATTTTTCTTTAAAACGTTTCTCCATCACTGAAATATCCCGATGGAATCTTTTGTCAAGTTCATAACTCACATCAAAAAGATTCTCTGAAAAATCCTTGAAAATGACAATTTTGAAAAAAGAAGAAAAAAAAACTGTATCTAATTCGACAATGCGAATGCCAGGAATGGATTTTCACCGTCATTGTGCATATTTAAATGAACGCAGATTCCCTGTAATCTATAATTGTGAATTAGAGCTTAAATTAAAAAGACGACAGTCGCTTACGAAGTCTTCGACTGTTTTCTATTTATTAATAAAACGAAATAGATAATCAATTATTTAATTTTGCGGACTTTCAAGACGAATGTTTTTTTTTCTTTTTATAAACAAAACTAAGCTGAACACAGAAATCGATTAATAACTTTTAAGGATACGTTTTTACTAAAATAAACAACAAAAACAATCTTTTTTCCGTACATTTTAGTGTTGCACAGTATAGTCTATAATTGTGAATTAGAGCTTAAGCAAATAAACAACAATCGCTGACAAAGTCGTCCTCTGTTTTTCTTTTTACTAAAACAAAATAGATAATCAAACTTCTTAATTATTATTTTACTAAACATCCTAAAATTCGTTTAATAATTTCTTATAAAATCAGAAACTTCAACGACTGTTAGTATTCTATTGTACTATAGCAACAATACCCTAAAATCTATTTTAGGGGATGGGACAGATTTTCATTATTTTTATTTGTCATTTAACCGTTATTTCCCACTCCCATTGGAGAGTCACTCCCATTTATTGCATATCTTGCTTATTATATTTCTAATTCAATTAAAGAGTAGTAAAAGAATTGTTGTAGTTTATACTAGATAACCAGTGTCCCGCGAGAAAGTAGATTAAAATGTTACCCTCAATGAGAGGGTCACATTTTTGTTTTTCCTGTGCAGTAAAAAAAACTAATTATTTTTTAGAGGAGAGATCGTCATAGATATACTTTAGGTCGATCTGATTAAGCAAAGTGAATTTTATCCTGTTCACGTCATCACAAATGATTAGCGTGCACAAGCGGAGCCACACAAATAAGTTAGATATCTGCAGTGACAATAGTTTCGACTGTTTAACCAGAACAATATTGGTGCTAATACTATTACTAATAATAGGTAACATCGATCCAAAATGAAGAATCGTTCAATGATGGCCATGGAATTTCTTGAATTAATCTACTTTCCCGCGAACCAGCGGGACACGGGTTTGCTAGTATCAAACATAACTATACTTTTACAACATTTTACTCAATTAGAAATATAATAAGAAAGATACCCAATAAGTTAAAGTGAATTTTGTCCTGTTCGAATTACCACTATAAATCAGTATACACAAGTGAGGTCAGATGAACGAGACAGGTATCAACAGGGGTGGTGGTTTCGGCTGCTTATAACAACCACGATATTTGTGATAATATTATAACTAAGAATAGATAACGTCGATCCAAAATGACAGAAAATTCTATAAATCTGCTTTTTGACATGGTGGGGCCCGTATTAACGCTGTATCGTTAAAGGTTGGCCATGGATATTCTTGAGCTAATCCATTTTCATAAGCAACGCCGAGTCACGGGTCAGCTAGTTTGTTCAGAAAACAGTATGTCTAAGTATTGCGCATTGGATGAAAAACATTTAAGCGTGAAACATGGGCGCACGTATTTCTATGATAACTAACATACTTTTTGGCACGACACTATGATTTCGCTAGACCGACCGATGAGAACTGCGATGAGACCGAAAAAGAAATGTAAGTCGTGTTTTATTAACGCTATTCGATTCTATTTTTGATTATATTCAAGATATCTTTAATGGAAGATAATTCGAGTCTTATTATCTGAATTTGTAACTCTTTAACTTGAAAATGAAAATGTAAAAAAATGGTAAACGTGTGCCCGATGTATTGAACTATATGTTAAAGAAAAAAGCATGTCAAAAGAATAACGTGTTTGGTTTCATTCTTTTTCAAAGAAAAATATCCGAAGGAAGTTCATTCTATTTCTCTGAATCGTAAGTTAAATGCGAAGTGCCATCAATAAGTTTTCAGGCTTCTTTGTACGGACTTAAAATCTTCATAGACTCTTGGAAATTCAGTATGTCATTGCTATACATCTTATGAGATGACTGGCCAATTTTTATGAAACCAGGCTACAAAGGAACAGCTACAACAGCAATTAGAACACACCCTAAAAAAGCCTGGTTGTCACAGCTGGCGAATTTCAAAAATGCAATTCGGACGTGAAGACACTTTAGACAAACAATATGCAATAAAATTTTGTTTTAAACTTAGCAAAAATGCCACAAAAACGTATTAAATGCTTCAAATTGCTTTTGTACCATCTTACATGAAACGAGCATCAGTTTTTGAGTGGTATAAGAGATTCAACGAAGGCAAGAAGTCTGCGAGGGATGATGAGAGTTGTGAGAGAAGTAAGGAAGTCAGAAAACCAGAGTTGATTGGCCAAATAAAGAATTTCATGGATAAGCATCGTAGTGTGTCTATAGAGACAATAAGTGCACAGTTTGATATCAGTGTGGAAACTGTACACAATATACGCGAGAAACTGACTATGCGGAAGATTTTCGCGGGGTTTGTTCCAATGGGGCCCAACGAAGATCACAGACGATTTGATTAAAGTGGGTATCAAGACAGTTCCTTAGCCTCCCTTGAGTCCAGACCGTTCTCCCTGTGACTTTAACTCAAGGAAACCCTTAGAAGCTGTCTTTATAAGACAATTAAAGACATGAAAGAGGTTGTGATGATGAGTCATTGACACTGTCACACAAGAGGATTTACATGGGACCTTCAAAGAGGTATTGGAACGGGGCAAGTGAATTGCCGGTAAAGGAGATTACTTCGAAGGGGGCTGGAGTTTTAAGTGTGGACAATAAAAAGTGTCTGTACGAAAAAAGTCTGGAAACGCATTTAAGGCACCTCGTATATTGATAAAACTCAAGCTTTAGTTTTTATGAACGTTTTCTCTGTATTAACTATGATGAAAATGTTGTTATCTGTTTTAACCTAAAACAAGTTTTTACGATTTATGAGATTTTTTTTTTCGTGGGAAAATATTTCAATTTATATAAGAGGCGTGTACCAAAAGTAATGCCTCCTATTTTTGATTCTGTCCGAATGGATCAGAGGAAATTGTAAATTGTATTGTTTTGGTAACTGAACGTGTGCAAAAATGACCCGAAAGTTTAATCTCTCTGTTTCAGATATTAACGGTGTGAGACTCTAAAAAAAAACTCTGCAAAATACGTGCGTCAGAAGCAGAGATGCGCCAATTAATTCCTGAAAAAAAATTATTTGAGAATAATAATGTTAACTATGGAAAATATAAGTTCTTAAGCACTCAAAGGAAGCTCTTAATGATGGTGTCATTCCCGTTTTTGTAGCTCTTCAACCTTTTGAGTTGGTGGCTTTACTTTTGAAACGACCCTCGAATGACAAGGAGTGCTCCAGACGCCCATTCACAGGCATCGCCTATCACTAGCTAAACTGAATTGAGAAAGGCAGTGACTAAGTAGAAAAATAAATTATGGAACAGAAAAATTCTCTCGTTTTAATGGTACCAAGTCTGCCTTCGTAGCTCTTCAACTTTAATAATAAGCCTAACTCCCTGACTATCAAATTTCCAAGCCCCACCCATGAACATGGAAATAAATACAAAGGACAAGTACTATTGACGGAAGTCTTTTTAAGCGGAGTGTCGAGGAAAACTAGAACGCTACTTTGAATAGAACAATTGCATTATTAACACTGGAAACACCAACAAATTATATATATATATATATATATATATATATATATATATATATATATATATATATATATATATATAGTTCC
>NC_136518.1:59344324-59371824 GCF_053919585.1 Euprymna scolopes
CGTCTCACCACATTTTGGACCAATTACCTCTGGCACGCTTTGGGTGGGATTGAAACCGCTATCTTGAGACAATGTTCATCTGGAACCGTAGAGATTCAACGTCTCTATCAACTGCGCCACGGGCCCCGAAGGGCGATCAAGGTTGGATTCTTTGATCTTATAAATCCACATTTATTCATTATCTGATCTTCCATAGTCGGGTCCGTACCGATTGGTATATATATATATTATTCCTTAATTGGATTTTTTTTTATTTTTGAGATGAGCATTTTTATGTTAATTTTTATTTTTATTTCGGACTATTAGTCTCATCTTTATTAGTTGTTGTTTGTTTGTTTTTATTGGTTCACAACGTTTCGGCCAACTTCCTCTGGCCTTCGTCAGGTGGTAACCGCGACGGATAGGAACTTCGAATCTCCTAACTGCATTCTCAGCCATCACTGCCATCCGTAGTTGTCGTCGTCTAACCACATTTTGGACCAATTACCTCTGGTATTTTAGTGTTAAGTAGTCATACATTGCCAGCAGTATTAGTGCTATGACTAGTAGTGGTATTAGTAGTAATCGCCGTCATTTTTGTTGTTGTAGTAGTAGTATTAGCAGTAGTAGTAGTAGTAGTATGTTTATTTCGCTTTCTATACACTCCTCGACATATCAAGGATGATTTATATAAATCTAGACGCAATTATGTCGACTGCATTTGCATCTCATTGATACCAAACAGACAGGCACAAATGCTGCATTATAATATGGATTAAGAAGTTTGGGTAAAAAAAAAAGAAAATGCAGACAGGAAACCTCCAATATGGCCAAGTGTGAAGTAACTATCTCTAATTCCAAATAAGCGACGAAATTAGATCTTCAATGAATTATTCTTCCTTTTTTTCTTTCGCTATTTGAAGTAGGTTTATTTGAAACGTGTTTGCGCGCCATATTTGATTGTGTTGTCTGAGAAAGAAACAGTGCCTTTCAACTCGGGATTCATATTTCTTTCAATGAGGACACTCTCTCAAGAAAACATGGCGTAATAATGAAAACGAGGAGCCATGAAGAGAAGTCATATTTATGATTTCAATTATTAAATAATAAGTCATTAGAAAGTCATACAATGCAATTTAGTTTTTATAAAATTGTTTTTAACTTAATTTTCGAAGATATACTTCCACGTTAGTAATTCAAATAAAAATACGGTAAAATATCCATTTCTTCATTTCTTTTCTTTTTTTTTTTTGTTGTGGTGTTTTCAATTCGTTTGGTGTTGAAGAAGGTTGCCCTGCTATTGAGCTACCAACCCCCAGCCCCCAAAAATGAATTGTTTTAATCAAAATAGTAGTAAGTACCCGTGCGAGCGCAAATATATATATATATATATATATATATATATATATATATATATATATATATATATATATATATATATAGCCGCAATAGCCAGGTTCGAACCTGTAACGCGAAAGAGAAAAATATGGGTAAAAAACTAAAAAGGCAAACACGTAAGCCGTCTCTCCTACGGCGCACTTGTGACGTCACGGCCTTTGAAATAAGGTCTTTTAAACGTACGTTGACAGCAATAATTTTCTGATAAGACAGGAGAATCCAAATGCAGTGAAAATTTAGAGGAGTGAAAAGAATTGCAATCCAACATCCCTACTCTATATTTACTTTAGGTTTCATGATCTTTCTCTGCCGATTTGTTGAAGTCTCCCAGAAGAAATATTTATCGGCTTCTGTGATTATAGGAGCACAAAATAACCCACCTTGTCGCTGCTAACAGTTGGGTAGTAGACTGAAATAGAAGCCCAAAAAACTGTTGCAACGCAATGGCATAAAGAGGTCCAATTTTTATCTATATATTAATACGATAGTGTGTGTATTATATTGTGTGTCACGTTTACATTTTTTCGAGTGACTATCGTTTAAGTGTTATGACTTTTCATTTCTTCTAATAAATAATTTTACCAAGAATGTTACATCAGTTTTGGTTTCGATTATAGCTGATGGCACTCAAGTTATCTATTAAAAAAAAAACTAGAGGGGCGACTTTGCCCTGGCGTAAAATACCCTTAAATATGATATGTTGATTTGTCCAGATAAAGTATATACTAGCAGTTCAACCTGGCATTGCTCGGGCCCTATAGACTTTTCATAATCTATGTGCATATGTATATATGCATTAAAAAGTGTCACTCATGTAACGGTAACCTCCATATAAAATTTAAAGTGTTTAGATCCAAAATTAGCGTAGGAGTGTGACAGAGTCTGCAAATGTCAACTTTATTCTCTTGTCAGTCAAATTTTCGCCGAAAATCTTATTTAAAAGATTGCTACATGTCTGAATACCCTTTATGTAAAATTTCAAATGTTTAGGCCTCAAATTTGCTGAATAGTTTACTAGAGACCGCAAAGGTCGAATCTTTTGAACTTTGACCCCTTGGCCGCCAAATTTTCCGCCAAAAACCGATGAAAAATCTTGCCCTATGATGAATACACTTCATGTAAAATTTCAAATGTTCAGACCAAAAATTGGCTGAGTAATTTGGTAGAGACTGCAGAGATCAATATTTTTTTAACTGTGACAG
Source organism: Euprymna scolopes (assembly GCF_053919585.1). Taxonomy (NCBI): domain Eukaryota; kingdom Metazoa; phylum Mollusca; class Cephalopoda; order Sepiida; family Sepiolidae; genus Euprymna; species Euprymna scolopes. The sequence continues at coordinate 59,346,904 of NC_136518.1, forward strand.
CAGTTTTGATCTCTTAACGTTTATTGTTTTGGGCTCAAATCAAATTAAAATGTTTGATCCATGTTCAAGCAACCTACATCCAAAATTCCAAGTGTTTAGATCTAAAATTGGCCGAGGTGTTTGGTAGAGTTAGCCAAATTTCTGGGCATAAACCAATTAAAAAGATTTTCCCAAATCTCAATACTCCTTATGTCAAATTTCAGGTTTGTAGACAGAAAATTGACAGAGTAGTTTGGTAGGGAAATGTAGACACACAGACTGGCCCCCACACACACATATAATTTCACTTTTATAGATATATAGATAGAATATAGTCACGATTTCAAAATTTTAAAAAGTATTAAGATGCCATCAGATAGAATCGAAACCGAAACTGTAGCATTCAAAGATTGTGACGTTACCAATGCACAAACGTTACACACATATAAATCGATTAAAAATTAAAAATTAAGAATAAACCCAGATGAATGCACAAAATGTTTAGCGATTTTCTCAATTTTGACTCATTTTTCATCCCTTAGAAACAATTTTAATCGGCTAAATACCCATAAAAGAACGGCCAGTAAAAAAATTAATCTTTGAGGTCCCTAGCGCCGCTCTGCGACGTTTAGTTTCAAAGGAGATAGAGTTTGAAAATATGGAGACAGACAGACAGATCGACAGACAGGCATACCGACAAACAGACATATAGCTTTTTATATATTAGATTTTACCAAGAATTCTCCATAAGTTTTGGTTTCGGTTTCGGTTTTGGTTTCGATTATAGCTGACGGAACTCAAGTTCTGTATATACATTTTTTTTCTCATAAGTTTTGGCTTCGGATTTGATTCAAGCTAATGCACACAAGTCATATATATATATATATATATATATATATATATATATATATATATATATATATATATATATATATATATATATATATATATGTTTTTTATTTTTGAAATCACAACTTTATAATATATAAGAATCGATTGAAATTGACTATAATAATATATACGACATCTTCATAAATTAAAATATCATATTTAAGCGTATTTTACGACTGGGATACGCCAGGCGTCCTTGCTATCTTGGATAAATACTGTTGCAGTTTTAACAAAAGAGCTATAAAATATCAGAACGTCTCCATTTACGCTGAACATTCACAGAATGCCAACATTAATATATTACATATGAAAGAATGTGGAATTTCCACAGAGCCCGCGACTTATCACTAACGTCATAGGGTAGTACAATTCTGTTGATTAAGCCTGCCAAACAAAAAAGCCTGCTCTACCCATTTGTCTTTGGCCTGAGCGTACACATAATATGGAGCTTAGGTTTAACACATAAAAGCTTGTGGCCTGGACTAATTCATTATCTCGCATTACTAGCACATGCTAGAAATGCGAGATACACCTTCCGTATAGAAAAGAAATAGAAAAGATTTATTCAGCATTTACTTCTGTCAGTTGATCCTCGTTGCTGTATCGACCTCTCGCCAATGCAGTCATATCGATCCTGTATTAGGCCAGTATTTTTGCAACGATACCACTTCGGTGACCAGGAATTGTTGATTCCTCACAGTCGAGTAGCGTACGTGCATTTCATGTGACTATCATTAGCCTGATTTTTTTTCTATCTAATTTTCTGTTTTCACCATGCTAGTATTGATAGCCAGCAACCCTAGATTGTTTGCCAGCTTAAGTTAACAAAGGATTTTGTTGTGTCACTTGTTATACTTTCCGTAATGTTCTGGATGATATGTACTACTCTGGAAAGTCTTCCTAAATATTTTGCTATTCTAACAATAGTGCAGTGGTCTCAGATATGCTGGAATCTAATCTACATTCAAGTGGATGACAATGTGTTTCCAAGTTAATTGAGGTATTACCGTCTGTAAATGTTTGATTTAAAAAAGTAATCAATAATCGTCTTTCCAATTAACGGAACAACATTAAGAAGTTACGTAGTCAAAAAAAAAGAAAGAATACGCTGTAATGATCGTGTGTGCGTGTGTGCGTGCGCTGTGAAATGTGTAGTATGAGTACTAACAATTCCATAATATAAATACGGTGTCAGCGTCAGTCTGGCTCGTCGCTAAGCAACGAACTGGAAAAATGACCGGTCATTTTCATTTGCATACGTACAATAATACATAGCGAGTATCAGTTGCCGATACGTGTTGGAAACATTTCGATGCAAACACCTTGCTTAAAACACTGCCAGGCACACCAAGTACATTTGTGTGAAATTTCATAAAAATCGGTCCAGCCGTTTTTGAAGCTATAACGAACGAACTCACACACACAGACAAAGTTGAAAGAATTACTATTTGAAAAAAAAAATCTCATGAAACACATACACTCAATGTTATTTAATAACACGTGTCTGAGCAAATAGTGTTACACACACATTATATATATATATATATATATATATATATATATATATATATATATATATATATATATATATATATATATCCGAGTATTTCCTCTTGCTTGACAATTTAATTCTTTTTTTTTTCGTATATTTTGATATAACAACGGTTAACTCCTGATGAGTTTGTTGGTGAAAGGGGCCCCTAGGGTTTGTTCGTATATTATTTTCAAAGCGCTATATATATATATATATATATATATATATATATATATATATATATATATATATATATATATAATTTTCAGAGCTTTGTCAAGAGTGACCGTGAGTAGTAGAAATATTGGCAATCCACTTGGTAGGTACAACCGGATGCTGAGAATTATTTTCCTGCAGCTGCTTGGTGACTGGACAGGAAACAGGAACCGAACTCTTCACTTCGCTATCGTCATTAAAAATCTCATTCTTCTTATTATTACTATTATTATTATTATTATTACTATTATTATTATTATTATTATTATTATTATTATTATTATTATTATTATTCTGCTTCTTCTTCTTCTTCTTCTTCTTCTTATTATTATTATTATTATTATTATTATTATTATTATTATTATTATTATTATTATTTGGATGTCTTCTGCCTTTTCTTTTTGAAACAGTAATATTTTTTAATTGTTTTGAAATGGTTCATCGTCTATGCAATAGAGTCTCTCTGTTGGCATAAAAATCTAATGCTGTATTTGGAAGGTGTCTAATTTGTTTGCTTCCCTCCTGTTTGCTATCAAACATTTAAATCCTATACAATTACGAGCTGGTGGAAAACGTGATTTTTTTATAATAAATATTCAGTATTTTAGGTTAAAGAGGAAGATCAGAATTTAACTCAACACTCGATCTTATCCTGTGTTTTTTTATGCTAGAAAATACCGAATACTTAAGGCTTAAGCTTAAGGCGTATTAAGAAGAAAAAAATTGAAATATTTTTTTTCATTGGTAACTAATGCCTATGAATCAATTTCAATGCAAATCTTTAAGTTTTCAAATGTGGCGTATTATGCGCTCTCGAATCCCTTGAAACTAAAGCTTTTCGAATATTTATCAATTATCCAGTACTTATTTTTAAAATTTCACAAAAAGCGAGAGTATCTTCACAGAATTTATAATGATTGGTTAATTGGTGTAAGTGTTAACTCTCTACATATAAATATATAAACATATAAACGTACTTAACTTTATGTAAACTATAAAGAAAAGAGGTTATTTTAGAATAAAAAAGTATTGAAGACTTAGAATTGCAGTAATAATAATAATAATAATAATAATAATAATAATAATAATAATAATAATAATAATAATAATAATAATAATAATAATAATGGAAAAGCAGAATGGTTGAAAGAAATGAAATAAGAGTCACAGTAAATCGAATAAAAGCAGAGAATGAAATCAGTAAAGAAATCCTCAAGACAACCCTACGAAAAATGGCCAACTGGAGAGGACCCGGTCAGCAGGGAATACACGCTTATTGGTTTAAGAAATTCACGACACTACATGAAAGGCTAGTTCAACAACTGCAAAAATGCATCCACGAAGCACAGATACCAGAATGGATGACCAAAGGTAGAACCTCATTCGTGCAAAAAGACACAAAAGGGATCATCCCCAGCAACTACAGACCTATAACCTGTTTACTCACAGTGTTGAAAATGCGTACTGCACAACTAAGAGAACAAATTTATCATTCCCTTCATTACTGCAGACTACTCACAGAGGATCAGAGAGAATGTCAAAAAGGAAAAGAGGCACACATGACCTATTATACATAGAATAAAGGGTTCTGAAGGAGCTAAATATTAGAAAAAAGAACATAGCAATAGCATATATAAGAAAGCGTATGATAGAATCGCGCAAGGATGGATAATAGAATGTCTGAGAATGTACAAAATACCAAATAATATAATCAATTTTATAGATAATGCAATGAAAACATAGAGACTTAAACTGACAGCTGATGGACAATACATAACTAAAATCAAAATACAAAGAGAGATCTTCCAAGGTGATCTCCTATCATCATTGCTGTTCATGCTATGATGTCCCTGAACAACATCCAAAGAAACTGCCAAGCCGGATACACGTTCACTAATGCAGAAGAAAGAATGAATCACCTAATGTACATGGACGACCTGAAACTTTTGCACAGACAGACGGAACTAGAAACACTAATAAACACGACCAGAACCTTTAGCCAGGATATTCAAATGGAATTCGGTATGGAAAATTGCGCACTGCTGACCATGAGGAGAGGAAAACTAGAAGCAACAGAAGGTATAGTACTGCTCAATCAAACAGAAATGAACATGATAGCTACGAATACTTGGGAGTGCTGGAAAAGTAACGGAAATGAAAGAGAAAATTAGAAAGGAATACCTCAGAAGGCCAAGAAAATTCCTCGGAACCAAACTAAATAGTCAAAAATGTAATTAAAGGAATAAACACGTGGGCAGTGTCACTAGTAAAATACTCTGGAACGTTTATAAACTAGACCAAAGAAAAACTAAGGAATCTCGCCCAGAAGACCAGAAAACTTAGGAAACTTATGACGATGCACAATGTACTATACCAGACAGATGATACGGACCGACTCTATGTTAAAAGGAAAGACCAAGGAAGAGGGCTGGTCTGTATAGAATGCAGTGTAATTAACACACAAAAAGAATTATAAAAATACATAATGCAGAACACTGAAAGAATAATTACTGCAGCAAAAAGACAAGGGAGAAACAAACAAGATTGAAAAAGAGACGAGGATTAAGACGAGGAAAGAAAAATGGGAAGAGAAACAGCTACATGGACGATTCATAAGGATGACAAAAGAAGAGACTAATAAAAACAATTGGAAAAAGCTACAAAAAGGAAATCTTAACAGGGAAAATGAATCACTAATAACAGCTGCACAAGATAACGCAATTAGAACAAATCACATCAAAGCAAGGATCGACAAGATACAAGGAAACAGCAAATGCAGACTGCGGACAAAGAGACGAAACAATAAACCACATAATAAGTGAATGCAGCAAACTAGCTCACAAGAATATATAGTATATACGGTAAAGTGGAGAAGGCAGTACATTGGCAATTATGCAAAAAAAATTACATCTTGAATGCACAGACAAATGGTACAAACACAAACCCTCAGCTGTACTGGAAAATAGAAATCACAAGATCCTATGGGGCATGGATATACAAACGAATTAACCCAACCAAGCAAGAAGACCTGATGTCATAATAATTAACAAGAAGGAAAAGTCCAGCCAGATTGTATATTTTTCCGTGCTAGTAGACCACTGAGTGGAGATCAATGCCATGGGAAAGCGGATCAAATACACGGATATGGCCAGAGAGCTCAAAGGGATCTAGAGAATGAAGAAAGTCAATATAACACCAGTAATAGTAAGAGCGCTAAGAACGATACCGAAAAACTTTGAAAAAAGAATGGGAGAAGTTGGAATCAGAGGAATGGCAGAGAAGATACAATGAATCTCAATAATGAAAACTGCAGATGAATTGAGGAAAACCCTTGAATGTGGAGACCAACACCACACATAAGCTACACACAAACTGGACACAGAAACTGCTAGAGATGCAAAACACAAAGGAACATTGCATGGAATCATGAAAACTAAAACTGTATAATTTTAAAATACTGCTCTCCCCCACTCTTTTGTGAGTGTCACCAAAAACAGGTACCACAACAATAATGAGGGTCAAAGAGGATGGAAAGACCGAGGAGAGAAAGCAATAGCCAGACCTCCGCTGGATCAGTGCAAATTGGACTGGAACCTTGAGGAGGCTTACTGCCACCCAAATTCCAGTGAAAACCAATAGTCACTGCCAACAAGAAATCAATGGTAAGCAACTGTTGCGATAAAACAAATTCTTTTGTAAAGGTTATCGAAAGAGGTGGAAATCTTGGGATATTTTTGTCACAGACTCTCGGAAGCATCACAAGTTCTTCTCAAACAGAAATCTTTGATGATGGCTTGTGTGACTATTCTTAGTGAGTAAATACTAATAATAATAATGCTAATAATAATAATAATAATAAGAAGAAGAAGAAGAAGAAGAAGAAGAAGAAGAGGGGGTAGGAGGATGAGGATTGAAAGACTGGAGAGGGAAAAAACTAACCAGACTAGGATCTTAGAGAGACTTGCTGTAACTAAATTCCAGTATAGCCAATATTCGTTGCCAGCGAGAAGTCAAGAGCTATCGGCCGTTATGATAAGGCACATTTATTTGCAGAAGTTATCGAAAGAGACAGAGATTAGTGGAAATCTGGGGAGATTTTTTGTCACTCAGACCCCAAGCGAACATCGCCGGTTGTTGTTAGTGAATATTCTCTGATGGTAACCTGTGTGAGTAAAAATAATAATAAATGAAAATGTAAATAAAGAAGTAAAAAATCGAAACAACAGGATGCATAGAACGGTTTTTTACTTTCTTTCCCACCGCAGAAAGATGTGACACAAGGTCGAAAGATGAAAGTGTTAAGCCAGTGCCTCTAAAGAAGGAGCACTCTGGACTATGAAACATTACCTGGAGAGCCACGTCGGCATTTCCCTATCAGGGCGCACTAGAAAAAAACTTACCTAATCCGAAAGATTGGAGGTAGAACCTGAGAAGGCGAACCTCCTAGAACTTCGCAGAACTGTAACAGCTCAGTCATCATTGGTAGTAAGAAAAAGTATAGAAGTACGAAACGAGAATTTGATGATAGCAGTTGGCGAAAATGATAATTCAGTTCTTGTTAACGTTTTTGCTGGAGCGGAACCCCATACATTCCACTAGCTCATGGAATCCCTATGCAATAATTTAGTTGTATTATGCAAAACACAGCATTAAAAAATAACATGAAACGAAAAGACTTATGATTTTTAGTGCGATTCTTTTGGTGTCGGCAGTATAATAATAATCTATAAAAGCAAGCCTAATAATGGCAAGACAACTTAATTTTTCAAATATAACGAGTTCAACTATGTAAAATTTAGTATATTTAAACAATACTCTTTTAAAATATGCATATATCAATAAAATAGATTTTCAAAATTGAATTCAATATTCTGTTTATTTGTTCTTTGTTCTAATTTAGAAATTGCAGAACCCCTGAACAGTACTGACGGAACTCTGGTTGAAAAACACTGTGATAATTAGAGATAGCAGGGGGTTATGGGAACGGATGCAATCAAATCCATAGAGATGAAAAAGATAAAAAAAATGAATACTTGAGAAAAACAGTAAAGCTCTGAAAAATAAAGTAGAATTTGTAGTTATTAAAAAGGATATATAATCGAGCAGCGTTGCTAGTAAGATATACTGGGCCTTTCTAAATTTCACAATTGCGCGTGGGGGTTTTCATGGTCCAGTTTGTGGTTGTGTGATAAATTCGTAGCAACATTTTAACTCGACCATTTTTTGTTGTAGTATAATGTTCCGGTCGTCCCACTCGGAAGTATGATTGGTGGTTTTGTATCGGCATAATCTTTGGAGCGTCTTTATGTTTGTTGCTCTTCTCTTTGCTTAGACTGATTAGATTTTAATTCTCAATGATTATTGAATACTATGTCTGACATCTCTCAATATGAATTCGAACAAACACATTAAAAGACGTTGCCAAGGCTTCTGCAAGAAAGGTGGGCTCACTGTACCGTGTTAAAAACCACTTATATTTGTTAGTATCATGTTTCTCTATATCTGGGATGGTGCATTTTCCTCCTAGACAAATCTCATGGGTCCCGCTTGCCAATAAAGGTTCCACTCGACTGTCCCATTGTCTCATATTTTCAAGTACTGTAATGAAAAATGTTCTGGCGAACTTACGAGTATAGATCGTCGACGTGAATAACCCCGAGTAATGTGACAGATGGCAAAAGCCCACCCCTTTGCTGTCAAGGTCCCTATATACAGGGAACCTTTCTATTTTAAGGGAAAGTGAGAAATATTGTGGGATAAATTAATTTAATAAATTAGTAAATTTATTTACATGTTCCAAGGAATCAACGCAAAAACAACCAGGGATAATGTACATGATGATGATGATGATGATGATGATGATGATGATGATGATGATGATGAAGATGATATATCTTCATATTTTTCTTTATATGTATCTACTAACTCACTCGTTGCCCAGCAATGCCCGGGAATTCATAGTAAGTGACGAAAATTCGATGCACAAATTCAAGCTAGAATTAATGATGAATAAAACTACATGATAGTTGTATTTATTTTTTCCCCCACTGAGCAAATTAGGCACAAGGCCGTTTTTTAATGTGGAGGGAGAGAGGGAGGGGGAGGGAAAAGGGGACCAGCTCCCGAGAGGTGGGAAATGGGAGGTGGATAGTAACTGTTGGTCTGTAGGGTGATCCTTACATTGGCCAAGGTCTGATATGTGGGGTTACCCCCACATATGGCCTTTGCTTACAGTATGTATTTATTTGCTTCCCCACTGAGCAAATTAGGCACAAGGCCGTTTTTTAATGTGGAGACAGAGGGAGGGGGGAGGAAAAAGGGGGACCAGCTCCCGAGAGGTGGGAAATGGGGACTGGATAGTAACTGTTGGTATGAAGGGTTGCCCCCTACATTGACCAAGGTCTGATATGTGGGGTTACCCCCACATATGGTCTTTGCTTGCAGTATCTGCCGGAACAGATGGTATTTATTTGCTCCCCCACCGAGCAAATTAGGCACAAGGCCGATTTTTAATGTGAGGAGTGAAGGGAGGGGGAAGAGGAAAAGGGGACCAGCTCCCGAGAGGTGGGAAATGGGAGCTGGTTAAAGGTCAGGCATGTGGGGTTGCCCCCACATCTGGTCTTTGCTAGTCATAGCTAGTCATAGCTTGCAGTATCTGCCAAAACAGATGGTATTTATTTGCTCCCCCACCGAGCAAATTAGGCACAAGGCCGATTTTTAATGTGAGGAGTGAAGGGAGGGGGAAGGGAAAAAAGGGGACCAGCTTCCGAGAGGTGGGAAATGGGAGCTGGTTAAAGGTCAGGCATGTGGGGTTGCCCCCACATCTGGTCTTTGCTAGTCATAGCTAGTCATAGCTTGCAGTATCTGCCAAAACAGATGGTATTTATTTGCTCCCCCACCGAGCAAATTAGGCACAAGGCCGATTTTTAATGTGAGGAGTGAAGGGAGGGGGAAGAGGAAAAGGGGACCAGCTGCCGAGAGGTCGGAAATGGGAGCTGGTTAATGGTCAGGCATGTGGGGTTGCCCCCACATCTGGTCTTTGCTAGTCATAGCTAGTCATAGCTAGTCATAGCTTGCAGCATCTGCCGGAACAGATACTACACTTTGAAGTATTTATTTGCTCCCCCACCGATTAAATTAGGCACAAGGCCGATTTTTAATGTGAGGAATGAAGGGGAAACGGGGACCAATTCCCCGGGGAGTAGGGGTGCTGGATAGTGACAATTGGTATGAAGGGTTGCCCCTACATTGACCAAGGTCTTATATGTGGAGTCGCCCCCACATATGGTCTTTGCTTGCAGTATCTGCCGAAACAGATGGTATTTATTTGCTCCCCCACCGAGCAAATTAGGCACAAGGCCAATTTTTAATGTGAGTAGTGAAGGGAGGGGGAAGGGAAAAAGGGGACCAGCTCCCGAGAGGTGGGAAATGGGAGTTGGTTAAAGGTCAGGTATGTGGGGTTTCCCCCACATCTGGTCTTTGCTTGCAGTATCTGCCGAAACAGATGGTATTTATTTGCTCCCCCACCGAGCAAATTAGGCACAAGGCCGATTTTTAATGTGAGGAGTGAAGGGAGGGGGAAAGGAAAAAGGGGACCAGCTCCCGAGAGGTCGGAAATGAGAGCTGGTTAATGGTCAGGCATGTGGGGCTGCCCCCAGATCTGGTCTTTGCTAGTCATAGCTAGTCATAGCTTGCAGCATCTGCCGAAACAGATGGTATTTATTTGCTCCCCCACTGAGCAAATTAGGCACAAAGCCGATTTTTAATGTGAGGAGTGAAGGGAGGGGGAAGGGAAAAAGGGGACCAGCTCCCGAGAGGTGGGAAATGGGGACTGGATAGTAACTGTTGGTATGAAGGGTTGCCCCCTACATTGACCAAGGTCTGATATGTGGGGTTACCCCCACATATGGTCTTTGCTTGCAGTATCTGCCGGAACAGATGGTATTTATTTGCTCCCCCACCGAGCAAATTAGGCACAAGGCCGATTTTTAATGTGAGGAGTGAAGGGAGGGGGAAGAGGAAAAGGGGACCAGCTCCCGAGAGGTGGGAAATGGGAGCTGGTTAAAGGTCAGGCATGTGGGGTTGCCCCCACATCTGGTCTTCGCTAGTCATAGCTAGTCATAGCTAGTCATAGCTTGCAGCATCTGCCGGAACAGATGGTATTTATTTGCTCCCCCACCGAGCAAATTAGGCACAAGGCCAATTTTTAATGTGAGTAGTGAAGGGAGGGGGAAGGGAAAAAGGGGACCAGCTCCCGAGAGGTGGGAAATGGGAGTTGGTTAAAGGTCAGGTATGTGGGGTTTCCCCCACATCTGGTCTTTGCTTGCAGTATCTGCCGAAACAGATGGTATTTATTTGCTCCCCCACCGAGCAAATTAGGCACAAGGCCGATTTTTAATGTGAGGAGTGAAGGAAGGGGGAAAGGAAAAAGGGGACCAGCTCCCGAGAGGTGGGAAATGGGAGCTGGTTAATGGTCAGGCATGTGGGGCTGCCCCCAGATCTGGTCTTTGCTAGTCATAGCTAGTCATAGCTTGCAGCATCTGCCGAAACAGATGGTATTTATTTGCTCCCCCACTGAGCAAATTAGGCACAAGGCCGATTTTTAATGTGAGGAGTGAAGGGAGGGGGAAGGGAAAAAGGGGACCAGCTCCCGAGAGGTGGGAAATGGGAGCTGGTTAAAGGTCAGGCATGTGGGGTTGCCCCCACATCTGGTCTTTGCTAGTCATAGCTAGTCATAGCTAGTCATAGCTTGCAGTATCTGCCGAAACAGATGGTATTTATTTGCTCCCCCACTGAGCAAATTAGGCACAAGGCCGTTTTTAATGTGAGGTAAAAACCAGCTCCCCTAAAAGTAGGCAAAAAGGGGCCACTCTAGTTACCAAAAAAAATAATTGTCCCAGTATAGAGGGTTTCCCCTCCATTGACTGGTACAAATCATCTTAAGTGCAGCATCTGCCGAAACAGATGGTATTTATTTGCTCCTCCACTGAGCAAATTAGGCACAAGGCCGTTTTTAATGTGAGGTAAAAACCAGCTCCTTTAAAAGTAGGCAAAAAGGGGGCACTCTGGTTACCAAAAATAATAATTTTCCCAGTATAGAGGGTTTCCCCTCCATTGACTGGTACAAATTATCTTAAGTGCAGCATCTGCCGAAACAGATGGTATTTATTTGCTCCCCCACCGAGCAAATTAGGCACAAGGCCGATTTTTAATGTGAGGAATGAAGGGAGGGGGAAGGGAAAAAGGGGACCAGCTCCCGAGAGGTGGGAAATGGGAGTTGGTTAAAGGTCAGGTATGTGGGGTTTCCCCCACATCTGGTCTTTGCTTGCAGTATCTGCCGAAACAGATGGTATTTATTTGCTCCCCCACCGAGCAAATTAGGCACAAGGCCGATTTTTAATGTGAGGAGTGAAGGGAGGGGGAAAGGAAAAAGGGGACCAGCTCCCGAGAGGTCGGAAATGGGAGCTGGTTAATGGTCAGGCATGTGGGGCTGCCCCCAGATCTGGTCTTTGCTAGTCATAGCTAGTCATAGCTTGCAGCATCTGCCGAAACAGATGGTATTTATTTGCTCCCCCACTGAGCAAATTAGGCACAAGGCCGATTTTTAATGTGAGGAGTGAAGGGAGGGGGAAGGGAAAAAGGGGACCAGCTCCCGAGAGCTGGGAAATGGGGACTGGATAGTAACTGTTGGTATGAAGGGTTGCCCCCTACATTGACCAAGGTCTGATATGTGGGGTTACCCCCACATATGGTCTTTGCTTGCAGTATCTGCCGGAACAGATGGTATTTATTTGCTCCCCCACCGAGCAAATTAGGCACAAGGCCGATTTTTAATGTGAGGAGTGAAGGGAGGGGGAAGAGGAAAAGGGGACCAGCTCCCGAGAGGTGGGAAATGGGAGCTGGTTAAAGGTCAGGCATGTGGGGTTGCCCCCACATCTGGTCTTCGCTAGTCATAGCTAGTCATAGCTAGTCATAGCTTGCAGCATCTGCCGGAACAGATACTACACTTTTAAGTATTTATTTGCTCCCCCACCGAGTAAATTAGGCACAAGGCCGATTTTTAATGTGAGGAATGAAGGGGAAATGGGGACCAATTCCCCGGGGAGTAGGGGTGCTGGATAGTGACAATTGGTATGAAGGGTTGCCCCTACATTGACCAAGGTCTTATATGTGGAGTCGCCCCCACATATGGTCTTTGCTTGCAGTATCTGCCGAAACAGATTGTATTTATTTGCTCCCCCACCGAGCAAATTAGGCACAAGGCCAATTTTTAATGTGAGTAGTGAAGGGAGGGGGAAGGGAAAAAGGGGACCAGCTCCCGAGAGGTGGGAAATGGGAGTTGGTTAAAGGTCAGGTATGTGGGGTTTCCCCCACATCTGGTCTTTGCTTGCAGTATCTGCCGAAACAGATGGTATTTATTTGCTCCCCCACCGAGCAAATTAGGCACAAGGCCGATTTTTAATGTGAGGAGTGAAGGGAGGGGGAAAGGAAAAAGGGGACCAGCTCCCGAGAGGTCGGAAATGGGAGCTGGTTAATGGTCAGGCATGTGGGGCTGCCCCCAGATCTGGTCTTTGCTAGTCATAGCTAGTCATAGCTTGCAGCATCTGCCGAAACAGATGGTATTTATTTGCTCCCCCACTGAGCAAATTAGGCACAAGGCCGATTTTTAATGTGAGGAGTGAAGGGAGGGGGAAGGGAAAAAGGGGACCAGCTCCCGAGAGGTGGGAAATGGGAGCTGGTTAAAGGTCAGGCATGTGGGGTTGCCCCCACATCTGGTCTTTGCTAGTCATAGCTAGTCATAGCTAGTCATAGCTTGCAGTATCTGCCGAAACAGATGGTATTTATTTGCTCCCCCACTGAGCAAATTAGGCACAAGGCCGTTTTTAATGTGAGGTAAAAACCAGCTCCCCTAAAAGTAGGCAAAAAGGGGCCACTCTGGTTACCAAAAATAATAATTGTTCCAGTATAGAGGGTTTCCCCTCCATTGACTGGTACAAATCATCTTAAGTGCAGCATCTGCCGAAACAGATGGTATTTATTTGCTCCCCCACCGAGCAAATTAGGCACAAGGCCGATTTTTAATGTGAGGAGTGAAGGGAGGGGGAAGGGAAAAAGGGGACCAGCTCCCGAGAGGTGGGAAATGGGGGCTGGTTAATGGTCAGGCATGTGGGGTGGCCCCCACATCTGGTCTTTGCTAGTCATAGCTAGTCATAGCTTGCAGTGTCTGCCGAAACAGATGGTAAATTTTTGCTCCCCCACCGAGCAAATTAGGCACAAGGCCGATTTTTAATGTGAGGAGTGAAGGGAGGGGGAAGGGAAAAAGGGGACCAGCTCCCGAGAGGTGGGAAATGGGGGCTGGTTAATGGTCAGGCATGTGGGGTTGCCCCCACATCTGGTCTTTGCTAGTCATAGCTAGTCATAGCTTGCAGTGTCTGCCGAAACAGATGGTATTTATTTGCTCCCCCACCGAGCAAATTAGGCACAAGGCCAATTTTTTATGTGAGTAGTGAAGGGAGGGGGAATGGAAAAAGGGGGCCAGCTCCCGAGAGGTGGGAAATGGGAGCTGGTTAAAGGTCAGGCATGTGGGGTTTCCCCCACATCTGGTCTTTGCTAGTCATAGCTAGTCATAGCTAGTCATAGCTTGCAGTATCTGCCGAAACAGATACTACACTTTGATCTTGTCGCCCGGGCCACGGAGGGCCGCGAACAAATATTGTAATACTATTGCTATTCCTACTTGTAGTTATAACATTATTGATCATATTAAGAATAAAAAGAGAATAATGATGTAAAAATATAAGGCAAATAATAATTCTAATACTGATAGCAAACTAGCGATTGGAAGGACAAAGGAACCACAATAAGCAAACAGTATATTCATTCCAATCAACATGAATGTATCCTTCTCTCGCATGGTGTTGCTTAATGCCACTAGTCCAACTTATTTCCAGCAATTGAAAATTGTCAATGGAGTTACACATGCCACGTTTCGCAGCTTTGAATTTATTAGAAAATAACGGAAACTGGGGTGTATGCATTAAAAAAAATGTCGTGCATTGTTTTCAATAATATTGAGCACTTCCCTAGTACGGGTAATGTACAGGACATATATGAATTAATTTTGCCTTACCCTAGGACAAGTATTGTACAACACTTGCTCTTCTTTATTTCCAGCAGAGTTTTGAAAGAGATATAAATCACATATGGCTAAATGTGCAAATGATTGTATTTTATAATACAGCAAAAATCTATAATGGAGCTATGATAATGATTGAAAATTTGAGCTTAGAAATCGCAAAGTTTTCAATCAGTTGGGAATGACATCACGTAATCAATCTGATGCTACTTTGATGAAATATTGTGTAGTGAACAAAATTAAAACACAGGTGATCTTTTTGTTGGGCCTGTAATCAAATACGGAAAAACTAACACTTAAACAAAGACACATTAAAAACTAAATAATGAAGACTATCAATAACAGGGTTGGAGAAATCTTTTTACTAAAATGCATCGGAAGAAACTGGTAAAACATTCCTAATTAAATTGATTTTGGCAGCCATTTCATCACAAAATAAGATAACTTTAGCTCATGCATCATTCAAAATAGTTGCGATATTGCAATCAGGTGAAAGAACTGTTCATTCTGCTTTGAAATTATTATTAAACGTGTAATTTATTGAAAGTCCCATGTGCAGCATTTCCAAAATATCCAATATAGGAAAAATATTGCAGAAATGCAAACTTATTGTTTGAAACGAATGCACAAGAGCCTCTTGAGATACATACATACATACATACATACATACATATATATATGCGTGTGTGTGTGTGCGCGTGTGTGTGGAAATATACTTTATTTCCTTATAATATATAACAATCGTTATTTACTCAGTGTAATTTCAGAGCAATATAATGAATGAATGAACGACAAAGTTGTTAGTACGAATAGATGAGTTTTAGTGACTTCATTTCTAAATTAAAAATGGCGTAATATAAACATATAAGGTATTTACTTCTTCTCTTCCAATTTTCGGATTTTTAATCATGCCTCCTTTTGATGGATGGATTGTTGCTATTTCGTTTGATTAGTTAAGGACAAAATAGATCCACTGATTGATATAATAATTAAGTGATGGATTTTGTGCTACGAAACAGATACTGTCAAGAATTGTAAATGTCAACTGAATTAAAAGAATAAATTGTAAGATGGTCAACATCATGAACTTTGGAATATAGACTTTTGTCATTCATTCATTATATATATATATATATATATATATATATATATATATATATATATATAACGTGGTGTACCGTTTCACAATCGGTTGGTACTTGTAAAGCAACTTTGTTCATGACAATACGTTTAGCTTTAGGTAGGCTGAGAAAAAACGGACAATTATTTCCAGTGGATGGCGCAAGACGAGTTTTTTTAAGAAATTAACTTAAAAAGCAACCTACAAGAAACAGTGAAGAATCCTTTTTAAAGTCGGTGAACGAAGTCAACATCTTTTAATCGTTAATGGGTTAATGTGTTTCACTATTCAAATAGAAAAAAAAAAACAGTATCTTGTCATTCTGAATGTTAGAAAGCCTTTTTGTGTTTCGGTTAAAATAAATAAGAAGGAGAATCCTTCGTCTATAATTCAGTAATTTAAAAAAAAAAAACATTTTTGTCTTGTTATTCTTAGTTTGACGCTAAACACGAAAATTAGAGTTGGGTGGGTGTCAGGAAATAAAAAGGGAATGTTCTCTTTCCGCTTGGAAAGACTGGGATTTTTGTAAGTGTCTGCGGGGCTGGCGGGGATCCTGAAGATGAAGATAGGTTATTTTGAATGATGAAGAACAACAAGAAGATAAAGGAAGTCATGGGAAGGAGAGTTGGGGAAGAGGAGAGGAGTGCGGAGCCAAAAACCGAAACATTAAACGAATTCAAAAATAACTCTTCATATTGAATGTCTCTTCATATTTTCTTTTGTTACTTATACGAACCTGTTTATGAAGGCCGAAAGCCACTTGAGTATAACAGTTTATAAGCGATAATCAGTAATATGCAAGGTTTTGGAAACGATCGTATCAGTGACACGATTTGATTACTTAAGAGGACAATGCAACAAATATTTGTTGGCATTGGATTTGAAGATGACTATATTATAGTCACCAGAGAAGTAGTTTCGTGGTATTGTGTTTCACAGATGGAAAGTTATTCGAAAAGAAATTTTGCTTATAGAAGTTCTCTTTGGTTCTTAAGTGTAACGAGAAAGAACAAAAAGTGCTTTGTAGCTGTGGTAGGTAGACGAGTAATTTTTGTGAATAGTTAACCAGAGAGTTTTATCACTCTTAACTTTGAAATACCATTGCTATCACTGAAAGCGCAGATTAATGGACGCATCGTATAAACAACAAGAAAGTAAACAACTCCCTCCCAAATTTCCTTATGCGAACTGAAGCCACACTAGATGATTTGAAAATCACCCCTTCCCATGTCAGCGATATTATAAGAAACTTAGAAACCCTCAAGGCGTGTGGGACTGATCTCAACCCTGCTATACTAATTAAGAAATGCTCAGCTGAGCTAGCCCCCGTATTTTCTAAGCTCTACAATAAATGCCTTACTGAATCTTGCTCTCCTAAAAGCCGGAAGATTGCCTCTGTGATACTTGTGTACAAGAATTCTGGTGAAAGGGCGGACCCTCTCAATTATCGCCCTATCAGTCTCCTCACATTCTTCGCTAAAATCTTCGAGACCTTTATTAATCAAGCACTTGTCCACCACCTCGCAAAAGCACATCTCATCTCTGACAAACAATATAGATTTAGACAATGTTGTTCTACTACAGATATTGTAACAGTCACCTATGGAGGCATATACCATGCACTGGATAAGGCAGGCGAGACCAGGGCTGTAGCCGTGTATATATCCAATCCCTTTGAAAAAGTCTGGCACGAAGTGCTGTTAATAAAAATTAAATCATACAGTATAACTGGACGTATACTAAATATAATTAGATCCGTCTTAGACAATAGGACCATCCAGGTTGCCATTGATGGACATACATCCAAGCAGCATAACATTAATGTGGGAGTGCCTCAGGGGTCGATCGTTGAACCTATTCCTATTATTCCTGATATTCATAAACGACCTCCCTGATAATATTGTGTTCGAGGTAGGTATACTTGCTGATGTATACTCATTAACCCTTATCCTCAAGTGGCCTCCAAGCCTTGATAAGTGGTGATGCCTGTGTAAAAAAAAGCATATCATAGACACATTGTTGAGCCTAATGTTATATCCTCAAAGTATTTCAGGGGACACTGGTGATGCCATAGCTAAACCTTCTTCCTGTCGATAAATGTCAGATCCTACCACGAAATATGTGTTGTTGTTTTTGTTTTTGTTTTTTTACACAGAAAGTCAATATTTTCATGATATTGTCTATTGGGGTGCAAATGCTGCTAAATCCCAACCCCACACTGTAGAGATCTCTAGATGTAAAAGAGCTTTTTACTCCAATAGTTTCTTCCCCAGAACCGCTAGACTCTGGAATTCCATTCCAGGTCCCTGCTTCCCCAACAGTACTGACGTGCAGAAGTTCAAGTGTAACGTGAACCGACATCTTGCTGCCAAAATCCCTACATAGTACCCCAGTAGTTGTTGCCCCTGATAGTAGCCCCCTACACCAAAGTGACAATTTGCCTTGTTTGGGGTGAAAATGTAATTAAAAAAAAAATGCCCTCCTCCAGTGAAGTAGCTGAAGTAAACTTATCTCATACAACTGTCAGAGTTTCCCATCGTAAACGGAAAACGGAATATCGTCAAAGATGGTAAGTAAAACAAAGTCGAACGGAAAACCCGCACCCCCGGGGGCGACTATAATGCTAAAGATAAACAAGTTTTGTTATCAAAGCAAATAATAATAAAACTCGAACTGACAAACAATATCTGTGTATCAGTTAAAAAAAGTTCTCGTATTTACTTGATTCTTTATAAAGTTAGAGATCAGCTTTCACAATGAAAATGAAAGAATATTCTACTCTAATAGTTTCCCCCCTCAAACTACTACCCATTGAAATTCTCTTCTTGCTCCCTAATTCCCTGACTGTACTAACTTGCAGAAGAATTCCAGTTTTTCATTTGCCAACAATTCTTTTATAACTAGACATTTTTTCGTTACCCTACAATGTAAAGACCCCTAGATGTAAGAACGCCTTCTACTCTGATAGTTTCTTCCCCATAACTGCTAGACTTTGGAACTCCTCCCTGAGTTCTTGTTTTCCCAATTGTACTGACATGCAGAAGTGTAATGTGAACAGACATCTAGCTGTTCAACTCCCTACATAGTATGCTTGCAACTTATGTACTTGATAGTAGCCCGTACATCAAAGTGGCACTGTGCTTTGTTTTGGGTGAAAATGGAATTAAAAAAAAAAAACTTCATAAAGTTGTTCCTTAATTATTTAGATTTTTCGGACAAATAATCTCATCTTGAGTGCATTTAGCTCAACACTTCGCTTGATGTAACCTCTGAGCTTCTTGTTAAACTCGGGAATCCTTCTGTCAAACACGAGAAATCTTTCTGCTGAACTCGGGAATCTGCACAGAAATTTGAAATTAACCCTTTATTGGATTCACGTGCCGTTAGCCATGACTGGGTAGAAATCTTAAGTAATTCTCAATTGTATTTTTCGGTCGTTCGCACTGCGGATTGAACCATCAACTTTTACAACTGAATTTAACCAAGTATTCTATCAACAGTGTCATGGGTCCTTGCGGACTCTTCTCAGTCGTGACTGGTGGAATGAGAGCATGCGACCCGCCACGTGGCGTACACCAAGGGTTCCGTTCGAAATTCCGTGCAGGTTCCTGAGTTCGACTCTAAGATCTCAGTGTGTCGACAAGATACACCTGAAAGACGGTTTGAAGTTAAATGTTGAGAAAACAACACTCAAGATTAGAACAGTAGTCTAAAGAATTCAAACTATGCAAATACACAATCATCATCTCAAAAATTTAGAATTGTTCAATAATGTCTGGAATTCTCATATGTTAAGTTTTAATCGATGTGAACTGGCCTTAATTCACAATATGTTACAAATTTACTATATATATATATATATATATATATATATATATATATATATATATATACATATATATATATATATATATATACATACATATATATATATATATATATATATATATATATATATATATATATATATATTGCAGGTTGAAAAATATTCAAAAATTAGAATCATTGAATTCCTACAAAGGTCGTTGATAGTGCTCAATCAAATAAAGAAAATTAAAAAAATTATAATTTGCTCTATGAAAATATAGTCATGCTTCTTATGAGAAAATTAACCATGCCTCATGTCAGACATAGCAAAATATATTTTTTCTCTTCCAAAATAAAAATGCTCTTAACCATCCTAATTTTTAATTTTCTTGCCCGGTGAGATCAATAATGATCGAAATGGGCTGCACATAGTAGCAAGATATGACTATATCTACATAAAAAAAAATTATGTACATTATATATATATATATATATATATATATATATATATATATATATATATATATATATATATATATGGCTTCAGGTAGTTGCTTGTCTAGCCGAACGGATGAACTGTGAAACAGTGAAACAGTACTGTATGTGGATGACTATATATATATATATATATATATATATATATATATATATATATATATATTAAAAAGTTTTACTCATGTCCAGGTAACCTACATCTAAAATTTCAAGTGCTTAGACCCAAAATTGGCGGAGGCGTTTGGTAGAGTCTGCAAAGGTTCACTCTTGGCAGCAAAATTTTCGCTAAAAAAACTGATTAAAAAGCTCGCTGCATGTATGAATATCCTTTATGTAAATTTCAAATGTTTAGACCCAAAATTTGCTGAATAGTTTGCTAGAGACCGCAAAAGTCAAATCTTTTTAACTTTGACCCCTTGGTATCCAAATTTTCGGCAAAAAAAAAGCGATTAAAAAGCTTGCCCTATATCTGAATGCACTTTATGTAAAATTTCAAATATTTAGACCAAAATTTGGCTGAGAGGTCAAATTTTATAAAAAAAAACATTGACTCCAATTTTTACACCTTAACATTTATTGTTTTCGGCTCGAATCTAGTTAAAACGATTGATTCATGTCCAAGTAACCTACATCTCAAGTTTCAAGTGTTTAGACCCAATATTGGCAGAGGAGTTTGGTAGAGTTTTCAAAGGTTAAATCGTTGAACTTTGACTCTTTGACAGCGAAATGTTTGACGAAAAACAATTAGAAAGATTTCCCCAAATCTCAATATCCCTTATGTCAAATCTCGAGTATGTAGACTGAACATTGAGAGAGTGATTTGGTAAGGAAATGTACACACACAGACAATTTCACTATCTATCTATCTATCTATCTATATATATATATATATATATATATATATATATATATATATATATATATACATATATATATATACTTCGTTTACTCCCATAAAATTAATATACGCAAGTATAAATTTATGCGTAAATTTTAAGTATTTACTTCAACAGTGCTCAACACGTACGTAGAGCTAGTTAGTAAGTTATAAAATATATATGGCAATTAAGCTATACTGATTATTCCAAGTTTCATAAGAATCCTAGGGTGGATGAAACGCGGAATATTCAGCGTAGCTTAATCGCCATATATATTTTATAACTTACTATATATATATATATATATATATATATATATATATATATATAGAGAGAGAGAGAGAGAGAGAGAGAGAGAGAAAGAGAGAGAGAGAAAGAGAGAGAGAGAAATAAAAAGGAACAAACCGTATTATGTGTTCATCAACGTTTCGTCTTTATTTCGAGATTTCCTCTGGATGAATGAGATTAAGAAACAAAAAATACCAGTACAAAATATTTGAAAATGTTTCACGTGCACAGTGTGATGCATTTCTATTTCAGAAAAACGGAAAAAACGTTGGAAATTCAAAAAGGAGGCAGGAGGGCTGGCGCTGATAAAGAGAGGGAAATTTTAGTGACGTCATATAGTCGTTAATGTAATTTTAAAAATATGAACGCATATATATATATATATATATATATATATATATATATACATACATATATATATATATATATATATATATATGTATGTATAAGGAAAGTGCCTGCGTCTCGTGGTGGTTTAATAATACTGACACACCCTATGACGCTTTTCTAAGTGCAAGAAGGCCGGACACGAAAACACTTCAAAGAAACCAAAAGCGGATTTCAGGCCATTAAAAGAAAGGTTTTAATTTTGTACTTTTAAAAGGTTTTCAGGTCATTAAAAGAAAGGTTTTTTATTTTTATTTTTATGTTTTTATTTTTATGTTTTTATTTTTATTTTTATGTTTTTATTTAGTTATTCACAGTAGAGACCGCAGCCTAGAAATAAAAAAAGCATATGCATACAACAAATACTGCATTAAAATTATATCCTTTACAGATCTGTACGTTCTTCTACTAGTAACGTCCTTAAATTGTTTTCCATTTTTTTTTTATTTTAAAGTTAAATTTCGCTGAAAATTCTCATAAACGACACAGAAGAACAAACAAAAATGGCGCTTGGGTAATTATGCAGTAGAGAAATTTTTAAATAAAAAAAAATTGAACCTTGAAAATGGTTCCAGAACTTAAAAATATACAGCTCAGTAGAAAGTTAATTTTAAATATTTGGTAAAGATTATTTGTTGATTATATATATATATATATATATATATATATATATATATATATATATATATATATATATATATATATATATATATATACTAGCTGTATGTGCCGTAAAGTCGAAACAGTATACATCGTATATGACATTATTTGCTATGAAGCCATATATATGCGTGTGTGTGTTTGTGTATGTGTGTGTGTGAGTAGTAGTAGTAGTAGCAGTAGTAGTAGTAGTAGTAGTAGTAGTAGTAGTAGTTTTAGTAGTAGTAGTAAGTTGTAAAAATCTGTATGGCAGTTAATTTCCCG
Organism: Euprymna scolopes; assembly: GCF_053919585.1. Lineage (NCBI taxonomy): Eukaryota > Metazoa > Mollusca > Cephalopoda > Sepiida > Sepiolidae > Euprymna > Euprymna scolopes. The sequence continues at coordinate 59,369,559 of NC_136518.1, forward strand.
CATTTCATCCTTGTCAGGATAATGCATGGAAGTGTTAATGTGTGTTTTTTATATTAATGTGATATTAAGTTTGCCCGTTAACTAATCGCATCTTTGTTAGTCCAGCTCCCGTTTTCAACAGCCAATGGTCTGGCTTTTCTCAGATAAAGGTTCGGTTGAGTTATAATTCACTTTTCCATTTTTTTATTTTTGGAGGGGTGTGGGTCGTCCATTTTTGTCTATTAAAATTATTGCTTTTTCATTTTACGGCTGTTAATTCTATTGATTTTGTTTTTTACACGTATGTTGTTTACGAAAGCTTTTAGAAGGTTAAAACTATATAGGTCAGTAGAGAATTACAAATACATTTGGTAAATGCTATTTATTTTATATATTTCTTTTCTCTCTCTCTCTCTCTCTCTCTCCCTCTCTCTCTCCCTCTCTCTCTCTCTCTCTCTCAATTTCTCGGCTATTAACAAGTTCACCCAGTGCTAATTGTTTGTTCTCTCGGCTAATGTTTAGGAAATATTTTAGAAGGTTAAAATATACAGATCGATAGAGAATTGCATTATAATGCATTTGGTTTGCTATTTATTGTATATATATATATATATATATATATATATATATATATACATACATATATACATACATATATGCATATATGATGACTGCAACGTCTTGTCAGACGAGTGTCACTCCCTCAGACATTTAAAATCCATGAGCCCAAATGCCTGAGAGAGTATCTATACAAATATGATGTTACAGAGTCTTAGCTTTGTACGACAGCTAAGTCTCTCTCTCGGTTCAAAATGTTGAGATCCAGCAACAAGCAAGAGCAAGATAGCCAGCAACAAATTAAACTGCAGACCAGCTTAATGTGGGTAATGGTCTTCCGCGTTATGGTTTTTTAAATCAGAGATTTGCTTCTCCTAGAAAGGTTGCCTTCACCACGGCTTACGGGAGCCCTCTCCACCCCAATACACATGTACACACACACACAAATACACACGGTGCTAGTTGGCCGTTGACCCAGAAAAAGAGTTCATTCGCCCTTTGGAAGGTCTTGTTTTTAATCCTTCAGGGAGACTAGCCGCCCTCCTCACCAAACAAGTCTGGTGGGGGAACCAGTTTAGTCGCCGGTGACCCGACCATGAGGCAGGTAGTACTGGGTAGCACATGACATGACCTGCATATATATACATACATATATGCATACACATATACATATATACAGCCCTTAGTAAAATATTCGCATGGGTTCGAATACCTTATGTATTAAGTTTCATGTCTATAGAGTAAAATCTGATAGAGAAATTTATTAGGCGAAATTTTAAACAAATATATATACGCATATATAAATATTTATAAAAAGAGGTTTGTGTTTACTATAAACTTTTCACGCAATTATTACGCAAGTATAAATCATGTAGAATATCTGCATGAATATAATTACACGTAATAATTAATTAAAGATGATCATCCAATAAGAAAACCGAAAAAAAAACAAACAATAGAAACTTGATTAAAATGAATGTTTAAAAGAATATACAAATTAGCTAGATCTTTTGCAGATGAATGCAATTCCACGACACATATATAATAAAGTTGTATTTTCTTTTTTAAATATATAGAAAAAGGGGTTTTAATATGAATATCAATATACAAAAAAAAGTATAGGAGTATCTATTTTACGGTTGTTGACTATATTGCAAGATTACCCAGGTGTTTTTTTATTTTATTTGCTTGTTTGTTCTTCTGTGGTGTTTACGAAAGCTCGCAGAAGATTAAAAGTATATACGTCGGTAGAGAATTACATTTTAATGCGTTTGATAAATGCTATTTTTTTTTATATTTCCTTTTTGTTTTTCTGGATTTATCGGCTGTTAGCTATACTATAAGGTTATCGACGACCCTTTTCCCGTCCAGTTTTTTTTTTCTTCTTTTTTTTTCGGCTTTAATTTACACGTGGCATTTGCCGTTAACAGATCGTGTGAAATTCAGATCAAAATACCATCTGATTTTGTTTAGCGCTTAAACTAAGCAGACCCCACCTTAAATGTACGCAGTGCAACAACTTCTATTTCTTTCGTTGCTCAGTTATTTTATGTTCTACAGTTTATATTTGTTGGCGAAAGTCAAACAGCTGACGCGTCTGTTTATCCTGTTAAAAACAGGAAGCCGGTTTAAACAGGAAACCGACTAAAGAGGAAGTGAGCTGAGGAACGGCAGACAAAGAGAAAGAGAAAGAGAGAGAGAGAGAGAGAGAGAGAAGGAGAAGAGGCAA
>NC_136518.1:59376824-59379324 GCF_053919585.1 Euprymna scolopes
TTGTATATTTAAAGTAGTACGTAGTCACGGTTTCTAGATTATAAATTACGCGAACGGGAGATCCGATTTATAAAAAAAGGGGAATAGAAGGTGATAACATACGCCGAACATAAAATTATTATATAGATACGCTAATTTAATGTTTATAGTATTTTATTTTTATTACCCTCATTTTTAATAAATAAGATCTTCCGATCACCGAGGACGCAATGTAAAAATAAACATGTATAATAAAAACAAAAAAAATGATATCGCCTTCGGGCCGTACATATACATATAAGATAGAAAAGCATTTCATCCAAGGCATGAAAATTGTTAAAGAAAATGTTTTTACTATAGGCTTTAAAAATAAAGGTACAAGATTCAATTTGAAATTTATTTATCTTCAAAGTGTACGTTTATAAATTTTACAAAGTAAAGTATAAAAATTTAATACCTTGCTTTGTAAAATGTATAAAAGTACACTTTGAAGATAAATAAATTTCAAATTGAATCTTGTACCTTTATTTTTAAAGCCTATAGTAAAAACATTTTCTTTAACAATTTTCATGCCTTGGATGAAATGCTTTTCTAACTTGTATCGTATCTTTTTAAGATTATATTTTATTTAATTTATTAATTTGGATTTAAAAGACAAGATGAATGTGGTTTTGTAAGTATTTATAAAAACTCTCCTACTCTCTATTTCAGTTTGTATTTCTCCTCACACCACAACTCATTTTTGCAACCCCCTCTTTGTATATATATATATATATATATATATATATATAAATATACCTATGTGTACACACATACATGCACATATATATACACACACACATATATATATATATATATATATATATATATATATATACATATATGTGTGATCGTTTATGTATATTCATGTTTATTTAATTTATTTATTTGTTTGTTTTCTATTGTTATTGTTAGTTTTAAAGCTATTTTGTATCGCTATCCTAGAGTAAGTTTTATTTTGTGAACACAGTTGTTTGCTATTTCTCGTCTACAGTTTAATAGATTTTGGGGTTCTTTAAAGTACAGGATAGCAAATTTTTCATGGAGGCATAATTTACATGGGGCGTCTAAATGTCTGCACGTGGTAGCTTGTCTTATTATTTTTTATTCGCCTACCGGCGAATGTCCGCTTTCTTTGAGTTCCCAGTATTTATTCGCTAGTGTTGTTTTTATACGGTGTTTTTTTTAATTTTTGAATGTACTTTTGTGGTCATAGTATCGGATTTTAAAATCTAAGGAAGTCATGCCTACGTAATATTTCTTGTTATTCGGGTTTTCTTTCGCAAATATTGTTGCTTGATAAACTACGCTTTTTGTTAGACATTTATTTTGAACTGGGCAAAGTGCGCGGTGTCTACAGTTACATTTATCTTGTTCGTTATTAGTATTTTTATTTATGGTATGGTTGTTCTTGTCCGGGGTTGGTTTGTTATTATTATTATTATTATTATTATTATTATTATTATTATTATTATTATTATTATTATTATTATTTCTGCTAGTGTTGGTTTTATTTTTGTCAGGGTGTCTACTTTTTTTATTGTTTATTTTGTTGTTGTTTACATTGGTTTCATTTAGTATTTTGTTATTATGTGCTTTAATTATCATCTCTAAATTTTCGCAACAACTGTAAGATAACTTCAAGGTATTTTTATTGAAGATTTTGTGTAAGGAGTTGGTTGCGGGAAAGTGTTTTTCAATAAGATCTAGAAATTTCTTGCCAAGTTTTGTTTTTAACATTTGATTGTATGGGGCCGTATACCAAATTATAGTTCTTTTTCTTCTATTTTTGATTTTATTATAGTTGTTGGTGTTTTGTTGCTTATATTTGATATCGATATTTTTGTATCTACTATTTTTTAGGGCTGTTTCGTAGATATTGGTTGACCTGTTAAATGCATTTTCATCGCTTGAGTTATTACTGAGTCTACTTACGATCGAGTTAGGAATGTGTTTTATAATTGATGGTGGGTGGTTGGACTTAGGGTTTACGTAAATTGGAGTAGCGTTATCTTTTAAGTATGGTTCATATGTGTTTTTATCTAAGTTTAACGTGGCGTCCAGGAAGTTTGTTATTTTTATGTTAGCTGATACGTCCGCTTTTAGGCCTAATTTTTTCATTTCTTTGTGTTAAATGTTAAAAACAAAACTTGTGTGTTAAATGTTAAAAACACAACTTGGCAAGATTAGATTTGAATTTAGCGTTAAAATTTCGTAGTCTAAGTCCGTATCCATTATCCTCTTCGTGTTTCACTTCATCTTTTCCTTTCTTCCATTGACCATTTATTTTCATATTAACTTATTTCTCTCATTTTGTATTCATTTTGTTTTTAATCTTATCGATTCCATTTCCGTATTCAAATGCATTTTTAATCTAATATTAGACTTGTTTTAATTTGTTAGTTCCTGCGGTCAATAATTTCTCAGTCACTTCCGTTCTGTGTTTTAACATTAATTATTTATTCCATTTATTAAAGTTTTA